>NW_028276693.1:0-67392 GCF_052056855.1 Sturnus vulgaris | reverse complement strand
CGCCCTCACGCCCGCGGCACCGGGGACCGCGCGGCCGTTGTCGGCACGCTCTGACACGTCCGGGAAAATTGTCGGCGAGCGGATCGGCGTCGGCGATGTAATCAGGCATCTTATGCCTACACACCGGGGTCCTGATTTTTTCCCGCCCTTTCTGCCGCCATTTTTGGCAGGTCAGCCGGGGTGCCGCCCGAGGCGCCATTTTGAGAGTGCGGACACACTCAAGATGGCGGCCTCTCTAGGACCCCGGCGGATAGGCGTTTACATAAAACGCCTGTCCGCGCCCGCCGGCGCCCTCACGCCCGCGGCACCGCGGACCGCGCGGCCGTTGTCGGCACGCTCTGAAACATCCGGGAAAATTGTCGGCGAGCGGATCGGCGTCGGCGATGTAATCAGGCATCTTATGCCTACACACCGGGGTCCTGATTTTTTCCCGCCCTTTCTGCCGCCATTTTTGGCAGGTCAGCCGGGGTGCCGCCCGAGGCGCCATTTTGAGAGTGCGGACACACTCAAGATGGCGGCCTCTCTAGGACCCCGGCGGATAGGCGTTTACATAAAACGCCTGCCCGCGCCCGCCGGCGCCCTCACGCCCGCGGCACCGCGGACCGCGCGGCCGTTGTCGGCACGCTCTGAAACATCCGGGAAAATTGTCGGCGAGCGGATCGGCGTCGGCGATGTAATCAGGCATCTTATGCCTACACACCGGGGTCCTGATTTTTTCCCGCCCTTTCTGCCGCCATTTTTGGCAGGTCAGGCGGGGTGCCGCCCGAGGCGCCATTTTGAGAGTGCGGACACACTCAAGATGGCGGCCTCTCTAGGACCCCGGCGGATAGGCGTTTACATAAAACGCCTGCCCGCGCCCGCCGGCGCCCTCACGCCCGCGGCACCGCGGACCGCGCGGCCGTTGTCGGCACGCTCTGAAACATCCGGGAAAATTGTCGGCGAGCGGATCGGCGTCGGCGATGTAATCAGGCATCTTATGCCTACACACTGGGGTCCTGATTTTTTCCCGCCCTTTCTGCCGCCATTTTTGGCAGGTCAGCCGGGGTGCCGCCCGAGGCGCCATTTTGAGAGTCCCGACACGCTCAAGATGGCGGCCTCTCTAGGACCCCGGCGGATAGGCGTTTACATAAAACGCCTGCCCGCGTTCGCCGGCATAAAAATAAATATGCATAAATATAAACATAGACATAAACATGCACAAACGTTAACCTGCATAGATATAAACATAAACATAAACATAAACATAAACATAAACATAAACATAAACATAAACATAAACATAAACATAAACATAAACATGCAAAACAATAATAATAAATATAAATATAAATAGAAATAGAAATACAAACATTAATAAAATCAGTGAGAAAGGGGGTAAAATCAGTGAGAAATGGGGGGGAAAAACCATGAAAAATGATGGAAAAATCAGAGAGAAATGGGGGAAAAATCGGTGAGGAATGGGGAAAAAGATCAACGAAAAATTGGGAAAAATCAGTCAGAAGTGGGGGATAAAAATCAGTGAGAAATGGGGGGAAAAGTCGGTGAGAAATGGGGAAAAAATCAGTGATTAATGGGCGGGAAAATGCATGAAAAATGGGGGGAATAATTCAGAGAGAAATGGGGGCAAATATCAGTGAGAAATGGGGGGGAAAATCAGGAAATATCCATGAAAATTGGGGGAAACATCCATGAAAAATGGCGGAAAAAATCAATGAAAAATGGCGGAAAAAATCAGTGAGAAATGGGGAAAAATGGGGAAAAAGGAGTGATAAATGGGGGAAAAAATCAGTGAGAAATGGGGAAAAATGGGGAAAAAATCCACGAAAAATGGGGGGAAAAATCCATGAAAAATCAACGGAAAAATCAGTGAGAAATGGGGAAAACATCATGGTGAAATGGGGCAAAAATCAGAGAGAAATGGGGAAAAATCATTGAAAAATGGGGGATAAAAATCAGTGAGAAATGGGGGGAAAATGGGGAAAAACATCAGTGAGAAATGGGGAAAAAAATCTTTGGTAAATTGGGGCAAAAATCATTGAGAAATGGGGAAAATAATCAGTGAGAAATGGGGAAAATTTGGGAAAAATCCAGGAAAATTGCGGGAAAAAATGCTTGAAAAATTGGGGAAAAAATCCGAGAGAAAATCCCCGGGAATCCCCGGGAAAAACCCCCCGGAATCCCCGAGAAAATCCCCCGGAATTCCCCGGGAAAATCCCCCCGGAATCCCCTGGAAAATCCCCCTGAATTCCCCGAGAAACTCATCCCGGAATCCCCGTGATAATCCGTCCGCTATCCCCGAGAAAATCCCCCAGGAATCCCCCAGAAAATCTCCCCGAAATCCCCGGGATAATCTCCCCGGAATCCCCGAGAAAATCCCTCGGAATTCCCCGGGAAAATCCTCCCGGAATCCAAGAGAAAATCCTCCCGGAATCCACGAGAAAATCCGCCCGGAATCCCCGGGAAAATCCTCCAGAAATCCCCGAGAAAATCCCCCGGAGTCCCCGGGAAAATCAACCCGGAATCGCCGGGAAAATCCCCCCAGAATCCCCGAGAAAATCCCCCGGAATTCCCCTAGAAAATCCCCCCGGACTCCCCGAGAAATTTCCCCCGGAATCCCCAGGAAAATAGCCCCCGGAATCCGCGAGAAAATCCCCCCGGAATCCACGCGAAAATCCCCCAGAAATCCCTGTGAAAGCCCCCCCGGAATCCCCAAGAAAATCTCCCCGGAATCCCCGAGAAAATTCGCCCGTAATACTCGGGAAAATATGCCCGGAATCCCCTGGAAAAACCCCCCGGAATCCCCTGGATAATCCCCCCGGAATCCCCGATAAAATCCCCCTGGAATCTCCAGGAAAATGCCCCGGGAATACGCGAGAAAATCCCCCCGGAATCCCCTGGAAAATCCCCCCTGAATCCCCGAGAAAAACCCCCCTGAATCCCCGAGAAAATCCCCCCGGATTCCCCTGAAAATCCCTCGGAATCCCCGGGCAAATCTCCCCGGACTCCCCGAGAAAATCCCCCCGGAATTCCCCGGGAAAATCCCCCCGGAATCCCCGAGAAAATCCCCTAGAATTCCCCGGGATAATCCCCCCGGAATCCCCGAGAAAATCCCCCCGCAATCGCCGAGAAAATCCCCCCGGAATCATCCCCTGGAATTCCCCGGGAAAATCATCCCGGAATCCCCGAGAATATCCCCCCGGTATCGCCGAGAAAACCCCCCCGGAATCCCCGGGAAAATCCCTCCGGACTCCCCGAAAAAATCCCCCGGAATCCCCGAGAAAATCCCCCGGAATTTCCCGGGAAAATCACCCCGGAATCCCCGAGAAAATTCTCCCGAAATACTCGGCAAAATCCCCCAGGAATCCACGGAAAATTCCCCGGAATCCAGGAGAAAATACCCCGGAATCCCCATGAAAATCCCCCCGGAATCTCCGAGAAAATCCCCCGGAATCCCCGCGAATATCCCCCCGGAATTCCCGGGAAAATCCCCATGAATTCCCCGGGAAAATAATCTCGGAATCCCCGAGAAAATCTCCCCGGAATCACCGAGATAATGGCCCCGGAATACCCGAGAACATCCCCCGGAATTGCCCGAGAAAATCATCCCGTAATCCCCGAGGAAATCCCCCCGGAACACTCGGGAAAATCCCCCCGGAATTCCTCGTAAAATCACCCCGGATACCCCGGGAAAATCCCTCCGGACTCCCCGAAAAATTCCCCCCGGAATACTCGGGAAAATCCCCCCGGAATCCCCGAGAAAATCCACCCGGAATCCCCTGGAAAATCCACCGGGAATTCCCCGGGAAATTCCTCGCTGAAACCCCTGGAAAATCCCCCCGGAATCCCGGAGAAAATCCCCCCGGAATTCCCCGGGAATATCCCCTCGGAATCCCCGGGAAAATCCCCCCGGACTCCCCGAAAAAATCCCCCCGGAATACTCGGGAAAATCCCCCCGGAATACTCGGGAAAATCCTCCCGGAATTCCCGAGAAAATCCCCCGGAATTCCCTGAGAAAATCGCCCCGGAATCCCAGTGAAAATCCCCCCGGAATCCCCGGGAAAATCCCCCAGGAATCCCCTGGAAAATCCCCCAGGTATCCCCGATAAAATCCCCCTGGAATCCCCTGGAAAATCCCCCTGGAATCGCGGGGAAAAAGCCCCCCGCATTTCCCGGGAAAAATCCCCCCGGAATCCCCGATAAAATCTCCCCGGAATCCCTGAGAAAATCCCCCCGGAATCCGCGAGAAAATATGCCCAGAATCCCCGATAAAATCCCCCCGGAATCCCCGGGAATATCCCCCAGGAATCCCCGATAAAATCCCCCCGGAATCCCCCAGAAATTCCCCCCGGAATCCCCGACAAAATCCCCCCGGAATTCCCGACAAAATCCTCCCGGAATCCCCGGAAAATCCCCCCGGAATCCCCGGAAAATCCCCGCGGAATTCCGGTCCATTTCTGTAGGAGAATAGTTTGTAAGGATAGTGCAGAAGGCACTAGTTGCCAACGAGTTACAGCTGTAGTGATTAGCAAGGAGTGGAAACAGCCTTGCCTGCCCAGTGAGGCTGGTTGTTATAAAAGCGTGGGTCAGCTGGCTGCCAGTTTCACTAAGCACAGCTCCAGCTGGAGGTGCAGAGCCTGCTGCAGTGTGGGCTGGAGCCTGCTGGCTGTGCTGCGAGGAGGAAGGGACACGTGGCCGTGCAAGGGATGGACAAGGTGAGAGGATGCTGTGTGTGGGACAGACAGGCTCAGGTGGCTGGGGAAGGGACAGGCTGGGGTTTAGCCAGTCGTACAGAGGAGAGGAGGAGTCGGTGCTGTGTGGAGCTGCCTGTGAGAAAAGGAGTCAGAGTTGCCTCAAAGAAATCTGTGGAGAGAAGGCATGAAAAGTGTGTAATGAAAGACTAATGTTGGTGCCTGTCATGTCTGTCTTGATATAATTGCTACACGTTTTCTCGGAATGCTTGAATTTAGACATAAAATGAAAACTTTATTGTAAGAAAGGAATGCATTTCTCACCAAAGTGGTGTAGGGTGGGGGATCACAACTCACAGATGGCCTGGAAGCGGAACGGCCACAGGGGTTACTGTAACTGGGCCTCCAGTACCAAAGCCCCAGTGGGTTTAAAGGCTAGAGCTGGGCTGGGATTAGCACGGGCTCTGCAGCTGGGCTCATGCACAGGTCTGTCAGCACTCCTACCCGAGGACAGTCCCTCACCTAGGGAGAGGTTCTAGGCCTGGAGATGAGGCTGAGTTTGGGAAGGGTGCTGAGGACATGGTTAGGGAGGGATGTAAATGCATATCAAAAGACTTAATTTTGAGGGGTGGCAAGCATTAGCTATAAAACAGTAAGTATTTACAGCTAAAGGCTGGAGGTGGGGGCTGTCTGAGGAGGACAGGACTGTTTAAGGCTGAAGTTGGAAGAGAAACCTTGGTGAAGCTTTTGCGTTAGAAACGGCCTCACCTGCCAAATCAGATTTTTGTCTTCAGGATTGCATGAGTGAGGATGCCACAGCCAAGGAAAAGGTTCAGGTTTGGGAGGCAAAGGCGAGTTAGGCAGGGCTGCAGGGCTGGGGCTTGGCTGTTTCCATACTGCTCAGGGCAGCAAAGGGTAGCTGGCTCACTGGGCCTTGGATCTAGAACTCTTTCTGGAACAAGGTGGAGAGCTGAGGTTCATGCAAGGAAGGGGCCAGGAATTCTTTGTCTGACTGGAAAATGCCAGAGGGGCAGTGTGTGACTCGGATAGGATGATATGTTCGTCTGGCGAGAGTCACAAAAGAATATTTTGGTTTACTGATAACTGGGCAGCTCAGAAGTTACTACTTGACTTAGTTGCTGCTCCCATCTGTTGCACACATAAACAGAGCAAAGCAGACGAATTCTCTCGGAGCCTGAGGTCTTTGACTGGCCCTCCAAAAATGCTGCCCGCTAAAAAACAGACGTGGGGGAGGAAAGTTGTCAGATACAATAGAGCAAGAAAAGGCCACGGGCTTCAAAGTGCCCTCCAGCAGACCATGGAAGTGACGTGTCTGGAAGTGAAACCAGCAGTCTGCTTCCCCAGCCTCCTGGAAGCCTCTAACAGCTACACAGGCAGTGAGGGGAGAGAACAATTCAACCTAAAAATAATTTTCAGTAGCGTTCTGCACTGCTGTTAAAAATACTGCAACCAGGGAATGTGGTGTGGTGATAACTATTAGGCCTGTAAGTCTGGTAACTGGGGCTTTTAGCTCAAACATCTCGGTATGGCTACTTTGAGCCTTGTAAAAGCTGCGTTAAGTCCAATTTCTTGGGTAGTTCTACTAGCTCTAGCCTTGCTTTTCATCCCCTCAGTAACAAAGCAACTCCCTCTCGAGAATGTTATTTACTTTCCATATGATGTGCCTACCAATTTCTGGAATTGCAAATGTCTTTGGATACATGCGTAAATTTAAGTTTCAAGAAAGCTGTCAAGCTAAAACAAAGGCTTGCCATAATGCAGAAGAAAATGTTTTATGGAAGAACTGAGAGGTCCCTACCTGGGCATAGAATTTGCTATACGAAGGTGTGTTCCAAACGGATCTGCCATCTAAACAAGCAGAAAAATAGTTGGAATGTAGTGAGTTCAATTGAACTATTGCTAGAAATAGGAATTATTAGCAGAGCTTGGAGCATGATATCACTAGCAGCAGTAAGACGCTTTTAGCTTGCTTCTCATCAATTACTTGTAAAAAGCATTTGTACCTAGTGTGTAGCAATTAATATTTCCCCATTTTCTTCCCCCCCGCCCCCCAGTCTCAGGTACTCCTTTTATTTTACCCTTTTCTGTCTTGTAACATCACCTTCCTTTATTTTATTCTATCTTCTGTTCTCAGAACATCGCAGCATCCTCTGTCAATGTGAAAGCATTTGTTCATCCTGTCTTGGAATGGCTGTCAATGTTGCCCTCTTCTGGATCACTTTTTTTTTTTTTTTTTTTTTTAACAATATGTTGCTAAATGTCAGGAAAATTAATCCACAAACACCAGCGGTTTATGTCCAAAAAGGAAACAGAGGAGTCCTTTTTGCTTTATTCGAATAAAGGGAGAGGCCATGGGACATTCCCCTGGGATCTCTCAAATTTTTGGAGGACGCAGCCTCCTTTTTATCCTATTTTCCCGGCCGCATTTCCCTCTCTCTTTTCCCATTGGCTGAGGTACTTGAGAGGCACAGACTTCCCGGAACGCCTGATACCTGAAATTCCCCTCTAATGTATAACCCTCCCTTTTAATTTTTAATTCTTATAGAATTCATAGCTTCCCCCCGTTGCTTCTTTCATCTTTCGATATCCAATTTCATTTATCAGCAGCCCTGCAGTTTGTTTGTAAAGGCAACTATCTCTTTCCATTCATCAATCAGTGGAATCCATCCCATTGTTTCTTTTATCTCTCAGTGCTAGCCTTATCTACAGGCTGATCCACAGCTCATTTGTAAAGACAAATTCAACATTCCTCTCAGCTAATAAATGAGAAGTTAGCTGAAAAAAGTAAAAACTGGATTTTTTTTCCGGTGTGTGTCGGACAATACAGTGGAGAGAATTTGCGGGAGGATGATCGAGGATATCCTATTATAATATCGTTCTCGGACATTTTACTATTTTAGATCATCAGTTGTATTCTGAAAGAAATCTATTTTAATGATATGTGTACGTTTGCACGAAGTTATAGTTAAATATAGCTTGCGGCTGGGCTCTTTAATGAATAGGGGTATTTTTGGTTTTAATTCAATATTTTATGCTTGTGGTGTGTAGTGTGCTGATTTATTTTTTAATGTTATTTACTACGTGCGCTTTTGTTTTTGAGTGAAGGTAACTTTCTGGATGGCTTTGTATTTGAGGCAGAATGAATTGAAGTAGGTTTTTAAAACTGATTTTTCATATGTACGATGGGGAGTTTAGTAGGGGCAGCTCTGATGGTGGGGGCTTGGTTGTTAATTTTATCAGACGGCTTTTGTTAGATACAGCTTTTAATTCTGGAAAGTTTTTTTTTCTAATGTCGTGCTTTGAAGGTGGTTTTCGAGGATGTATGGTATAGCTTTATTTTGTTTGTAGATGGTGTATGATAAGGGCTATGGTCTATTTATCTAATGCCATGTTTTTTCATTCAGGTGTTGATAAGGGAGTTCTTGAATGGCGTTTTGTGTTGTTTTTGTTTTTGGTGGGGCGTTGTTTTTAAAGGATACCTTGATAAGGTTTGCCGATGGCGTTCTAGCCTGTAGCATAAGGCATAGGGTAGTTTTTGAATTATTTTGTGGTGGCTTTGATTCTTGCCAGTATGTAGTGTTTGTTTGAGGTAATGCTGTGTAGCTAATTTCTGTTTTCTTATTAATATTAGAATTGGAGTGTTGTAGTATATGGGCTGTTATTATATCCTAGGGGTTCTATTTATTTGGTTTGATTGTTTTCTAGTTATGGATAATTTTTCTCAAAAAACCATTTTCAGGATTTCAGGCGTGACACAAAAGAACGCTCAGATTGCTGGAAGGGAAACGTGTGCCCAGATTGTCTCGAAGCAGTGCTGCTGTCGGTTCTCGTTCAGTTGTGTCTTCTGAAAATGAGACTGTTGTATTCATTGCGCTGTGCTAAACACTTGTCATTCTCCCAATGCCAGGAAACAGATGAAGCTTGAAGAAAGAGGAAGGAATTTGGAAGCGTACAAACAAGCTGAGAAGAGGTTCAGAGATCAGGGTGCTCACTGGCAGCAGGGGCTGGGGTTAGGGCTGAGCAGGAGCAAAGCCGGAGCACATCAACCTCACCTCGTGTTTTCTCGGGGGCTTTATGGCCCTGGCAAGAGAGAGATGTTCACTGATGAGTCCCAGGCCGAGCCGTGAGCACAGCATGTTGTGTTGGAGCTGGGGGTTTTTTTTGAGACGTTCAGCAGCCACACTCTCTAGTCAAGAGTCCTGAGGTTTGTTGCTGCTCCACTTTCATCCTCATATCCAGCTTCCAGCCCTTTTCTTCTCTCTGTCCAGTGTGTCTTTTGTGTTCCTTTCTTGTCCTGTGTGCTCCCCATCCCATTCCCGTTCCCTACGGAGGGGGAGGGTGTGGAGACTGGGGGCTCCGACGTGGTTTGGGGCACCCCAAGGTCCCTGGGAAAGGGAGCCGGGCTGCGCTGGAGGAGCAGGTGAGTCGGGCATGGGGGGGGGGGGGGGGGGGGGGGGTCATGGTGGGTGCCAGAACATTGAGAGGGAGGGGTGGGTGTAGAATGCATGAAAAACAGAACCATAAAAAATACCTAAATATAGTCTAAAAGGAATGTTTAAATGCTTTTTATTTGGGTAGAGGCACGGTTTTTATAGCTAATATAAAAATAAAATATAAAGAATAGAAATAGATTGGTATACATGTAAAATATAATGAAATATAAGTAGCAAATATCTATGAAAAATCTAGTGTATAACAGAAATAATGCAAATATAAGAATATGTATAAATATAAAATAGAGCTATGAGAATGGTAATAAGAATGGGGTAAAACATCAGTGAGAAATGGAAAAAAACCACATGAAAAATGGTGGGAAAATCAGTGAGAAATGGAGAAAAATCAGTGAAAAACGGGGGGGGGAATCTTTGAAAAATGGGGAAAAAAATCCGTGAGAAATGGGGGAAAAAAAATCCATGAAAAATGGGGGAATAAATCAGTGAGAAACGGGGAAAAGTGGGGGAAAAAATAATTGAGAAATGGGGAAAAAATCAGTGAGAAATGGGGGAAAAAATCCGTGACGAATGGCGGGAAAAGTCATTAAGAAATGGGGGAAAAATCAGTGAGAAACAGGGAAAAAAATCAATGAGAAATGGGGGAAAATTTGGGACAAAATCAGCGAGAAATGGGGGAAAAAGCAGTGGTAAATGGGGGAAAAGTCGATGAAAAATGGGGGAATATTCAGTGAGAAATGGGGGGGCGGGGGGGGGGAAATCAGTGAGAAATGGGGAAAAAATCCATGGAAAACAGGCAAACAATCCATGGGCAATGGCGGGAACAGAGCGAGCTGTTGTCGCTCGTGCTGTGGTGGCCGATGCTGTGGGGAAAAAATAAGTGAAAAATGGGGGCAATAATCAGTGATAAATGGGGAGAAAATCAGTGATTAATGGGCGGAAAAATGCATGAAAAATGGAAGGAAAAATTCAGAGAGAAATGGGGGCAAATATCAGTGATAAATGGGGAAAAAAATCAGTGATTAATGGGGGGAAAAATGCATGGAAAATGGGGGAAAATTCAGAGAGAAATGGGGGCAAAAATCAGTGAGCAATGGGGGGGAAAATCGGGAAATATCCATGGAAAAATGGGGGAAAAAATCAGTAAGAAATGGGGGAAAAAATCAGTGAGAAATGGGGGAAACATCATGGTGAAATGGGGAAAAAAAATCTTTGATAATATGGGAAACAAATCATTGAGAAATGGGGGAAAAAAATCAGTGAGAAATGGGGAAAATATGGGAAAAAATCCACGAAAATTGCGGGAAAAAATGCATGAAAAATTGGGGAAAAATCAGTAAGAAATGGGGGAAAAAATCCATGAAAAATGGCGGGAAAAATCAGATCGGCGATCGATAGCTAATGCGTGCCTATGGATTAGATCGGCGATCGATTGATCACGACTACCGATCGATTATATCGGCGCTCGATTGCTAATGCCTGCCGATCGATTAGATCGGCGATCGATTGATCGCGCCTGCCGATCGATTAGATCGGCGATCGATTGATCGCGCCTGCCGATCGATTATATCGGCGCTCGATTGCTAATGCCTGCCGATCGATTAGATCGGCGATCGATTGATCGCGCCTGCCGATCGATTAGATCGGCGATCGATTGGTAATGCCTGCCGATCGATTAGATCGGCGCTCGATTGCTAATGCCTGCCGATCGATTAGATCGGCGATCGATTGATCGCGCCTGCCGATCGATTAGATCGGCGATCGATTGATCGCGCCTGCCGATCGATTAGATCGGCGATCGATTGGTAATGCCTGCCGATCGATTAGATCGGCGCTCGATTGCTAATGCCTGCCGATCGATTAGATCGGCGATCGATTGATCGCGCCTGCCGATCGATTAGATCGGCGATCGATTGATCGCGCCCGCCGATCGATTAGATCGGCGATCGATTGCTAATGCCTGCCGATCGATTAGATCGGCGATCGATTGATCGCGCCTGCCGATCGATTAGATCGGCGATCGATTGTTAATGCCTGCCGATCGATTAGATCGGCGATCGATTGATCGAGCCTGCCGATCGATTAGATCGGCGCTCGATTGATGGCGCCTGCCGATCGATTAGATCGGCGATCGATTGCTAATGCCTGCCGATCGATTAGATCGGCGATCGATTGGTAATGCCTGCCGATCGATTAGATCGGCGCTCGATTGCTAATGCCTGCCGATCGATTAGATCGGCGATCGATTGATCGCGCCTGCCGATCGATTAGATCGGCGATCGATTGATCGCGCCTGCCGATCGATTAGATCGGCGCTCGATTGCTAATGCCTGCCGATCGATTAGATCGGCGATCGATTGATCGCGCCTGCCGATCGATTAGATCGGCGATCGATTGATCGCGCCTGCCGATCGATTAGATCGGCGCTCGATTGCTAATGCCTGCCGATCGATTAGATCGGCGATCGATTGATCGCTGCTGCCGATCGATTAGATCGGCGATCGATTGCTAATGCCTGCCGATCGATTAGATCGGCGCTCGATTGCTAATGCCTGCCGATCGATTAGATCGGCGATCGATTGATCGCGCCTGCCGATCGATTAGATCGGCGATCGCTTTCCAATGCCTGCCGATCGATTGCTAATGCACACTATTTGCACACTCCTTGCACACCCTTTGCACTCGTACAGAGGCAGGAGGTTTCTCAGTTCTGGTCGGGGTTTTTTGGGGCGTTCATTCCGGGGGATTTCCTCAAGGATTGGGACACTCCTTGATTCCATCCCTTGCCTGTCTCCCAAGCGCCACCCTGTGGGCAGAGCGCGGTACTGCGCGCCTGCCTCTCCCAAGATGGCGGCTCGGGTGTCGCTCCCCGACCTTCTAACTCTGGCTGCAAAAGGAGGGGGGCACAGCAAGGAGCCCGCTCGCTCTAGTGGGATGCCTGCGCACGACGCCGACACCGATCCCACGGGTGCGATTTTCGGCGGCGTTTCCAATCGTGCGGACATCTCCTTCAGCCCGCTTCGGCCCGGGGAAGAGGGGCGGGGCCGCCAGCGATGGTCCCGGCGCAGCCCGGGCAGGCTCGGGGCGGAGCCGGGGCTTGGCGAGGCGGGGCACGGAGGTCCCGGGGACGGGACCGGGCGGGGCCGGGGCGGTGCTTTAGGGGCGGTCCCCAGTGGTCCCGGGCGGCACCGGGGGCGGGGCCGGGTGATCCCGGAGCGGTACCGAGCTGTGCTGGGGACGGTGCTGCAGGGGCGGTGCCGGGCCCGCCTCAGGGTGATTGAATGCCCAGAAATCGCCTCCTCTGCCCCGTGCTCACACTGAGCTGCGGGCTGCAGCGTGCTGTCGGAGCTCCGCACACAGCACGGATTTGGGCTTCCCCTCCTCTCAAACCCTCTCCCCCTTCTTCCTCCTCCTCCTCTTCCTCTTTGTCCTCTGTCACTGCTGAGGCTCTGGAAAGAACTGAAATTCTGCAGGGAGAGATGTCCTCTCGTGGCCCCAGGGACTGCCTCGGCACGGGCCACGAGCGCCTCCGGCCCCTGCCTTCTCCTGCTTGAAAAGATCACCTGGAGCCCGAGCTCGGGGGGGTGAAATCAGCTGAAATCCAGGTAACTCTGTCAAGTGCCCCCAGGGACATCGGCGGGGCTGGGGGATGAGGGTTTGAAACAGCAAATTCTTTGGAATATACACCTGTCCCTGTGCCGATGCTGCTGAGCTTCCTGCCACAGTATATCCCCACTCCATGAGGCGCTGTGAGGTTATGGCAGTGGGAATTGAGCAGGAATTCGGGGCTATGGGCATAATTCACGGGAGCTAGCAAAGCTGACAGCGAACCCCAAATCGGGGCACAGCACAGAGAACAATCTGTGTGCTGCCCTGTCAGCTCAAGCTCCTGGGCTGGGAAGTATTGGGAGTTAAATGTATGGAATTACACAAATCACAGCAACTGGCATCACCCAGAGGGACAATCCAAGGCCCAAACAATTCCTCCACAGTCCACTCTGGAAAAACACCCTGTGCCTGCCAGGAGCTCTGACCCTGCTTTTCCTACCAGCTCCTGAGCAGTGTCAGGGCCACCACGACGCCTTTAAAATCCAGATAAACCCCAAATCCTACACAGTGAATAATCCAAAGAAAGTACTGAATTGTTGTCATTAAAAGCTCAAAACTCATTAAGAATTCTATGACAACAGTGTAATGGACTCCCAGGAACCTCATGAATGCTCTCGGTTTCATTTTTGTGTATTTTTACTCCCTCATTTGGCAGCTTGTAAAACTTATCCTGGAATTCAGAGGTCAAGCAGGATCGACTTTGGATTGACCTTCACCTCTGTTCCCACTTTGTGCAAACACAACTCGTGCCCAGGTGGGTGAACTCATCACCTCAGCTTTTCACTCCAGAGTATCCCCTCCTTATTTCCCTGTAGATGAACTCAGATCCACTCCTCACCTCCACTGGTCATCCAAGCGTCCATTCTGTTCCCCACAGGCCCTGGTGGCCCCAGGGAGCTCCCTTGGCCTTTCTCCTGCCCCTCTGCAGCCCGAGGTCGCTACACAAACAGTTCTTGTGTCCCCTCTAAATGACCCCGGGTTTTCTGCTCAATGAATGGCATGACCCGTGCCCACTGCTCATGATTCACCCAACCAAAATCAAGAGCAAATGTTGCTTGGGCTTTAAGAACTTGAAATAACTCTGAAGCAAAAGAAATCACCTTTTTCTCCTGGTTTTTATTTTTATTTTTTCATTTAAGATGCTGGACTTGCCTCTGTGGATGTGTGCTGAGCTCTCACTGCAGGGGACTGTCAGGCCTGAATGGCTGTGAGTTCGTGTTCTTCTCAGTAGGGAATCAGAAATTATTCTTAGACCATAGAATTGTTTTCTGAAACCTTTCCCCTTTCCTCTTTGTGCCTTTGAATTTTTCAGCTGTTCCCTGTTGTCACTTCCCCTGCCTGACTTCTGTGCAGCTCCTAGCTGGGAAAAACTGGGAAAACTTAGGGGGTACAGAGGTGGAATTTTTGGCTGGATTTTTCTAACATTTCTAATTTTGCTGAACTTATTTCCCCAGTGAGAAGAGCACGAACTCACAGCCATGCAGGCCTGACAGTCACTGCGGGAAATCTGACACAGTATTAATAAGTAACCTTTCCTGAGAGCAGTCACCACCCCAGTCCTCCAGCCTTGTCAAATGTTTGCAATGAATGGACCCAAGTTCTAATCCTTAATCTAAATTTATGTCAGCTTTTGTTAGAAAGATACCGGACAGTAAATCATACAAGAGAATTTAAAAATTGCACAAAGAATAACAGGCCCAGACCAAACCCAACCGCCCCCATCAGTGCTCCACCCCAATTTTGGGAGAAACAGTGATACAGTTTATAAATACTCTCCTTCCACACTATTCAGTCCTTCACCGCACATCCCCAGAGAGGAGTCCCTCAGACCTTGCTCCCCTGAACACCAGGAGAGCTGGAGTTTCACCCAGATCCCACATTCCCATGGCAGTTAATCCCAGCAGGGAGGCAAAGAGGAACCCTGCATCCTCTGACATAGCCCACAGCACGGGCAGCACCAGGAGCCCTCCAGGCTCAGACCTCTGGTGCTGAAGCCTCTGGGCTTTGGCTGATCAAACACCACAGCTCTTGGCAAAGATGCCAGGAGAGTCGTGATTCTTCCTGTCCTGAAAGAGAGGAGGAAAAGAAAATTAAGTCGACTGCAGAAGGATTCCAGCTCTCAACTTCTGCTCTGATTCCTCACTCTGGGGTTTTATCCATGACAAGTGACACCAATTCAGAGTGCCCTTTTCCAGCATTTTTATTCCTAACTATTTCAGACATTAAAAGGATGCTCATTTCTCTTATTGTATTCTTTGCTTAATTTTATTAGAGGCATTTTCATCCCAGACCCCACTTGTCAGTTCTTCAATCCTTTAGCACTGGACTTGGCACAAAGGGATACCCGTGGTGCTGCATCACAAGAAATCCCAAAGAGAAACCCCTTCCAAACCTGACGGAGAAAGCTTTCAAGGCACTCCAGAACACAGACAGCTTTTCCTGCCTTGTCAGGCCACACCAATTCTGTCCCATCCACCTGAACTGTGCAGGTGAGGAAAAGGCTTTCCTTGCTCCTCGGGAATCACTGTCTGAGACCACAGATGTCCATCCTGGGCAGCACCTGGAAACAACGTGGGAAAGGCAAAATGAGAGTGTTTTCTATCAGAAAATTACTACTACTAATAAAAATAACAATCAGAACTTCTGGACAAATTTAGTAACATCACTTTGATATGAGAAATACAGGCCATGCCCATCCTTGTAGCCCAGGTGAAAACAGGAAGGAGAACTAGAGGAAAAGCAGAGTCCCTTATTTGATCTCTGGACACAAACTGAGGCCTTTTCCCTGTGAAACCAAACTCACCCTTCCAGGGTTCCTGAGATCAGCTACGAGGAGGCTTTTGGCACTCCAAGAGCAGCTGGGTCACAGCTGGATGCGGCTTGGGTCTGGGAGACACCGTGCTCCTTCTGGAATTATAGCACGCAAATGCCTGCTCCTGGCCCCAGGCCCGGAGATAAAATCTGTGGGGTTTTTCCCTGTGCAACATTGTTCACCCCTCCCAGGTTCCTGAGATCTGCACAGAGGAGGCTTTGGGCACCCCAAAGGCAGCCAGGGTTACAGGTGGGGGCAGCTTGGGGCTGGGAGAAATCCTCATCCATTTGGAATTTTATCAGGCAGAAACCTGGCTGGGTGCACAGGTCTCTGGACACGACCAGTGGCCCTTTCCCCTGTGAAACAAAACTCACCCTGCCAGGCTCCTGAGACCACTTAGGAGGAGGGGTTTGACTCTCCAAGAGCAGTCGCAACGAGAGATGCTCACACAGAAGGCCATGCAGAAGAGGAAACGAGCGCACCCGCAGCCCCCCAAGGCGCGCCCCAACGCCCCAGACCCGGCACCGCCAGCTCGGGCAGTCCCATAAAGCATCCCCCGCCTCCGCAGCGGCGGGACAGGCGGGGCCCGGGGTCCCGAGGAAACCGAGCGTGCCCGGAGGCGCGGCAGGACGGCAGCGCAGCGCCGCCTGGCGGCGGAGCAGGAGAGCAGCGCCGGGCCCCATGGCAGTATCGGTACCCGTGCGCCCCCTGCTGTCCGCGGCGATGCAGCGCCCGATGCCGAGTTCCACGCCCGTGCCGCCGAGGGAGAGGGGCACCGCTGGCTGGGGCCTCCCCGCCGACACGGACAGAAGCCGAAGCAGAAGCCCCGGTGCCATTGGCGGCCCCTACCCAGCGGGCCGGGCTCCGCACGGGCCCGCGGCCCCGCGCGGTATCGGGTCGTCCCGCTCCCGTCTTCGTCGCACCCGGCCCTGCTCCTGGCATGAAGCGCGTCACCGCCCCGCGCCGTCCCGCCCCCCGCGCGTCATCGCGTGCGTTCGGCGGCCCGCCCCGGGGGCGGTGCCGGGGGCGCTACCCGGGGCGGTGCCGGGGCAGTGCCGGGGGCGGCACCGGGGGCGGTGCCGGGGGCGTTCCCGGTCGCCGTGCCGGGGTAGCCCGGGGAGCGGTTCCGGGAGCGGTTCGGGGGGCGGTGCCGATTGCAGTCCCGGTCACTGTCCCCAGTCCCCGTCCCCAGTCCTGGTCCCGGTCCCAGTCCCCGGTTCCGGTCCCAGATCCTGGTCCCAGTCCCAGTTCCCCGTCCCGGAACCCGATCACGGTCCTGGTCCCAGTCCCCAATCCCGGTCCCGGTCCCTGTCTCCAGTCCCCGTCCCCGATCCCGGTTCCGGTCCCTGTCCCAGGTCCCCGTCCGCGATCCCGGTCCCTGTCCCATTTCCCCGTCCCGGTCCCCGATCCCAGTCCCGGTCCACGTCCCCGATCCCGATTTTTCCCCCCCTTTCACACTGATTTTTCCCCCGATTTATCAATGATTTTTTTCCCCATTTTTTTCCCATTTCTCACTGATATTTCCCCCCATTTTTCAGGGATTTTTTTCCCCCATTTCTCACTGATTTTTTTTTCCCATTCTTCATGGAGTTTTCCCCCCGTTTTTCACTGATTTTTCCCCATTTCTCACTGACTTTTCCCCCATTTTTCATGGATTTTTTCCAGATTTATCCCCATTTCCCACTGATTTTTCCCCATTTTTCATGGATTTTTCCCCCCCCCGTTTCTTACTTATGTTTTTCCCCGATTTCTCATTGATTCCCCCCCCCCCCCCCCCCCCCATTTCGCACTGATTTTTTACCCATTTTTCCCCATTTCTCACTGATTTCTTTCGCCATTTTTCATGGAATTTCCCCACCCATTTCTCACTGATTTTTCCCCCATTTCTCACGGATTTTTTCCCCACTTTCCCCCATTTCTCACTGATTTTTTCCCCCATTCTTCAGGGATTTTTTTCCCCATTTCTCACTGATTTTTTCCCCATTTCTCAATTAACTTTTCCCCACTTTTCCCCGTTGCTCACTGATTTGTTCTCCCATTTTTCATGGATTTTTTTCCCCATTTCTCACTGATTTTTCCCCCCCATTCTTCATGATTTACAGGATACTCTATCGTGAATGGAAAGCAATTAAAGGAAGGGGGGAGGTTACCAGCCACCTGGTCAGCTCAGACAGCAGAGCTGCACACGCTTGTGAGAGCCTGTGAATTATAGCAGGACAAGACATTAAATATATTTACTGATTCTAAATATGCATATGCGGTAATACATGCATTTGGAAAACTATGGGGAAAAAAAGAGGTTTATTAAGCTGCAGAAGAAAGAAGAAAATAATTGGTTTACAAGGGATGGCAAGCAGTGGATACCAAAAGCTCTAGCCTTACAATTGTTAAAACAACTTCATTAAAGGAGTCGTTCTGTGCCTTCTTTGGGGTGAGGAAAAAAGGCTGAGGGGGGCTCCGACGTGGTTTGGGGCACCCCAAGGTCCCTGGGAGAGGGAGCCGGGCTGCGCTGGAGGAGCAGGTGAGTCGGGCATGGCGGGGGGTCATGGTGGGTGCCAGAACATTGAGAGGGAGGGGTGGGTGTAGAATGCATGAAAAACAGAACCTTAAAAAATAGCTAAATATAGTCTAAAAGGAATGTTTTATTGGCTTGTGTTTGGATAGAGGTAGGGTTTTTTTATAGATACTGTAAATAGAAAAGATAAAGAATAAAAATATAGAAGCAAATATAAGAAACCAATATATAAATATATTACATTACATTATATTATGTTATGAAAATAGAAATATATAAATATTCAGACTTTAAAAGGAATGTTTTATTGGTTTTTATTTGGTTAGAGGAGGGTTTTTTGAAAATAATATAGGCAAAAATATACAAATATGCAAAAATAGATACTGACATAAAATTATTATAACTATATATGCATATATATATGTAAGTATAAATATATAGAAAAAATATAAATATAAAATACATGTATGTAGTATGTAATAGAAATAATTTATCGATTTTAATATGTTCTATTAAATAGTATGTTATAATAGAATGTAAATAGCATCTAGTATATTAATATACTAGTAAAAACTACATGAAATAGTATATAAATATAGAATACACAATATAGACATATAAATCTACAGATATAAATATGAAAACTAAATAGAAAAATATATTCAAATAGAATTTAAAATAATCGAGTTTTTTGTTTCTATTTGGTTAGAGGCAGAGCTTTTAAAGAAATAATATTAAAAACTATGAACCTCCAAATATAGATGGATATAGATAAAATAGAAATAACATTAGTAATATAAATCTATGTATATAATGAATAATAAAATAATATTGTATATATGATAAATAGAATAGCAATTAAATTGAATATATGAAATATGTCTAGATTATGACTAGAAATTAAATATTAAAAAATAGATGATTTATATATATAAAAGGTTTTTTTTTCATTTGGTCAGAGGCAGGGCATTTTTAGTTTGGGTCGGGGTTTTTTTGGGGCGTTCATTGAGAGGATTTTATGACGGGTGGGGACTCTGGTGCTTGGAACTCTCTCCCTTCTCTGTCTGTCCCTGACAGGGCGGCAGTGCCGGGCTGAGTTGGGCGGCAGTGCTGCCGCCGTGTGGACACAGGCGGGTACTGCACCGTGCCCCTCTCAGGATGGCGGAAGGGCCCGCGGGCCGGGACCCAGCCGTGCGGCAGCGCTCAAGATGGCGGCCTCTCTAGGACCCCGGCGGATAGGCGTTTACATAAAACGCCTGTCCGCGCTCGCCGGCGCCCTCACGCCCGCGGCACCGGGGACCGCGCGGCCGTTGTCGGCACGCTCTGACACGTCCGGGAAAATTGTCGGCGAGCGGATCGGCGTCGGCGATGTAATCAGGCATCTTATGCCTACACACCGGGGTCCTGATTTTTTCCCGCCCTTTCTGCCGCCATTTTTGGCAGGTCAGCCGGGGTGCCGCCCGAGGCGCCATTTTGAGAGTGCGGACACACTCAAGATGGCGGCCTCTCTAGGACCCCGGCGGATAGGCGTTTACATAAAACGCCTGTCCGCGCCCGCCGGCGCCCTCACGCCCGCGGCACCGCGGACCGCGCGGCCGTTGTCGGCACGCTCTGAAACATCCGGGAAAATTGTCGGCGAGCGGATCGGCGTCGGCGATGTAATCAGGCATCTTATGCCTACACACCGGGGTCCTGATTTTTTCCCGCCCTTTCTGCCGCCATTTTTGGCAGGTCAGCCGGGGTGCCGCCCGAGGCGCCATTTTGAGAGTGCGGACACACTCAAGATGGCGGCCTCTCTAGGACCCCGGCGGATAGGCGTTTACATAAAACGCCTGCCCGCGCCCGCCGGCGCCCTCACGCCCGCGGCACCGCGGACCGCGCGGCCGTTGTCGGCACGCTCTGAAACATCCGGGAAAATTGTCGGCGAGCGGATCGGCGTCGGCGATGTAATCAGGCATCTTATGCCTACACACCGGGGTCCTGATTTTTTCCCGCCCTTTCTGCCGCCATTTTTGGCAGGTCAGGCGGGGTGCCGCCCGAGGCGCCATTTTGAGAGTGCGGACACACTCAAGATGGCGGCCTCTCTAGGACCCCGGCGGATAGGCGTTTACATAAAACGCCTGCCCGCGCCCGCCGGCGCCCTCACGCCCGCGGCACCGCGGACCGCGCGGCCGTTGTCGGCACGCTCTGAAACATCCGGGAAAATTGTCGGCGAGCGGATCGGCGTCGGCGATGTAATCAGGCATCTTATGCCTACACACTGGGGTCCTGATTTTTTCCCGCCCTTTCTGCCGCCATTTTTGGCAGGTCAGCCGGGGTGCCGCCCGAGGCGCCATTTTGAGAGTCCCGACACGCTCAAGATGGCGGCCTCTCTAGGACCCCGGCGGATAGGCGTTTACATAAAACGCCTGCCCGCGTTCGCCGGCATAAAAATAAATATGCATAAATATAAACATAGACATAAACATGCACAAACGTTAACCTGCATAGATATAAACATAAACATAAACATAAACATAAACATAAACATAAACATAAACATAAACATAAACATAAACATAAACATGCAAAACAATAATAATAAATATAAATATAAATAGAAATAGAAATACAAACATTAATAAAATCAGTGAGAAAGGGGGTAAAATCAGTGAGAAATGGGGGGGAAAAACCATGAAAAATGATGGAAAAATCAGAGAGAAATGGGGGAAAAATCGGTGAGGAATGGGGAAAAAGATCAACGAAAAATTGGGAAAAATCAGTCAGAAGTGGGGGATAAAAATCAGTGAGAAATGGGGGGAAAAGTCGGTGAGAAATGGGGAAAAAATCAGTGATTAATGGGCGGGAAAATGCATGAAAAATGGGGGGAATAATTCAGAGAGAAATGGGGGCAAATATCAGTGAGAAATGGGGGGGAAAATCAGGAAATATCCATGAAAATTGGGGGAAACATCCATGAAAAATGGCGGAAAAAATCAATGAAAAATGGCGGAAAAAATCAGTGAGAAATGGGGAAAAATGGGGAAAAAGGAGTGATAAATGGGGGAAAAAATCAGTGAGAAATGGGGAAAAATGGGGAAAAAATCCACGAAAAATGGGGGGAAAAATCCATGAAAAATCAACGGAAAAATCAGTGAGAAATGGGGAAAACATCATGGTGAAATGGGGCAAAAATCAGAGAGAAATGGGGAAAAATCATTGAAAAATGGGGGATAAAAATCAGTGAGAAATGGGGGGAAAATGGGGAAAAACATCAGTGAGAAATGGGGAAAAAAATCTTTGGTAAATTGGGGCAAAAATCATTGAGAAATGGGGAAAATAATCAGTGAGAAATGGGGAAAATTTGGGAAAAATCCAGGAAAATTGCGGCTTGAAAAATTGGGGAAAAAATCCGAGAGAAAATCCCCGGGAATCCCCGGGAAAAACCCCCCGGAATCCCCGAGAAAATCCCCCGGAATTCCCCGGGAAAATCCCCCCGGAATCCCCTGGAAAATCCCCCTGAATTCCCCGAGAAACTCATCCCGGAATCCCCGTGATAATCCGTCCGCTATCCCCGAGAAAATCCCCCAGGAATCCCCCAGAAAATCTCCCCGAAATCCCCGGGATAATCTCCCCGGAATCCCCGAGAAAATCCCTCGGAATTCCCCGGGAAAATCCTCCCGGAATCCAAGAGAAAATCCTCCCGGAATCCACGAGAAAATCCGCCCGGAATCCCCGGGAAAATCCTCCAGAAATCCCCGAGAAAATCCCCCGGAGTCCCCGGGAAAATCAACCCGGAATCGCCGGGAAAATCCCCCCAGAATCCCCGAGAAAATCCCCCGGAATTCCCCTAGAAAATCCCCCCGGACTCCCCGAGAAATTTCCCCCGGAATCCCCAGGAAAATAGCCCCCGGAATCCGCGAGAAAATCCCCCCGGAATCCACGCGAAAATCCCCCAGAAATCCCTGTGAAAGCCCCCCCGGAATCCCCAAGAAAATCTCCCCGGAATCCCCGAGAAAATTCGCCCGTAATACTCGGGAAAATATGCCCGGAATCCCCTGGAAAAACCCCCCGGAATCCCCTGGATAATCCCCCCGGAATCCCCGATAAAATCCCCCTGGAATCTCCAGGAAAATGCCCCGGGAATACGCGAGAAAATCCCCCCGGAATCCCCTGGAAAATCCCCCCTGAATCCCCGAGAAAAACCCCCCTGAATCCCCGAGAAAATCCCCCCGGATTCCCCTGAAAATCCCTCGGAATCCCCGGGCAAATCTCCCCGGACTCCCCGAGAAAATCCCCCCGGAATTCCCCGGGAAAATCCCCCCGGAATCCCCGAGAAAATCCCCTAGAATTCCCCGGGATAATCCCCCCGGAATCCCCGAGAAAATCCCCCCGCAATCGCCGAGAAAATCCCCCCGGAATCATCCCCTGGAATTCCCCGGGAAAATCATCCCGGAATCCCCGAGAATATCCCCCCGGTATCGCCGAGAAAACCCCCCCGGAATCCCCGGGAAAATCCCTCCGGACTCCCCGAAAAAATCCCCCGGAATCCCCGAGAAAATCCCCCGGAATTTCCCGGGAAAATCACCCCGGAATCCCCGAGAAAATTCTCCCGAAATACTCGGCAAAATCCCCCAGGAATCCACGGAAAATTCCCCGGAATCCAGGAGAAAATACCCCGGAATCCCCATGAAAATCCCCCCGGAATCTCCGAGAAAATCCCCCGGAATCCCCGCGAATATCCCCCCGGAATTCCCGGGAAAATCCCCATGAATTCCCCGGGAAAATAATCTCGGAATCCCCGAGAAAATCTCCCCGGAATCACCGAGATAATGGCCCCGGAATACCCGAGAACATCCCCCGGAATTGCCCGAGAAAATCATCCCGTAATCCCCGAGGAAATCCCCCCGGAACACTCGGGAAAATCCCCCCGGAATTCCTCGTAAAATCACCCCGGATACCCCGGGAAAATCCCTCCGGACTCCCCGAAAAATTCCCCCCGGAATACTCGGGAAAATCCCCCCGGAATCCCCGAGAAAATCCACCCGGAATCCCCTGGAAAATCCACCGGGAATTCCCCGGGAAATTCCTCGCTGAAACCCCTGGAAAATCCCCCCGGAATCCCGGAGAAAATCCCCCCGGAATTCCCCGGGAATATCCCCTCGGAATCCCCGGGAAAATCCCCCCGGACTCCCCGAAAAAATCCCCCCGGAATACTCGGGAAAATCCCCCCGGAATACTCGGGAAAATCCTCCCGGAATTCCCGAGAAAATCCCCCGGAATTCCCTGAGAAAATCGCCCCGGAATCCCAGTGAAAATCCCCCCGGAATCCCCGGGAAAATCCCCCAGGAATCCCCTGGAAAATCCCCCAGGTATCCCCGATAAAATCCCCCTGGAATCCCCTGGAAAATCCCCCTGGAATCGCGGGGAAAAAGCCCCCCGCATTTCCCGGGAAAAATCCCCCCGGAATCCCCGATAAAATCTCCCCGGAATCCCTGAGAAAATCCCCCCGGAATCCGCGAGAAAATATGCCCAGAATCCCCGATAAAATCCCCCCGGAATCCCCGGGAATATCCCCCAGGAATCCCCGATAAAATCCCCCCGGAATCCCCCAGAAATTCCCCCCGGAATCCCCGACAAAATCCCCCCGGAATTCCCGACAAAATCCTCCCGGAATCCCCGGAAAATCCCCCCGGAATCCCCGGAAAATCCCCGCGGAATTCCGGTCCATTTCTGTAGGAGAATAGTTTGTAAGGATAGTGCAGAAGGCACTAGTTGCCAACGAGTTACAGCTGTAGTGATTAGCAAGGAGTGGAAACAGCCTTGCCTGCCCAGTGAGGCTGGTTGTTATAAAAGCGTGGGTCAGCTGGCTGCCAGTTTCACTAAGCACAGCTCCAGCTGGAGGTGCAGAGCCTGCTGCAGTGTGGGCTGGAGCCTGCTGGCTGTGCTGCGAGGAGGAAGGGACACGTGGCCGTGCAAGGGATGGACAAGGTGAGAGGATGCTGTGTGTGGGACAGACAGGCTCAGGTGGCTGGGGAAGGGACAGGCTGGGGTTTAGCCAGTCGTACAGAGGAGAGGAGGAGTCGGTGCTGTGTGGAGCTGCCTGTGAGAAAAGGAGTCAGAGTTGCCTCAAAGAAATCTGTGGAGAGAAGGCATGAAAAGTGTGTAATGAAAGACTAATGTTGGTGCCTGTCATGTCTGTCTTGATATAATTGCTACACGTTTTCTCGGAATGCTTGAATTTAGACATAAAATGAAAACTTTATTGTAAGAAAGGAATGCATTTCTCACCAAAGTGGTGTAGGGTGGGGGATCACAACTCACAGATGGCCTGGAAGCGGAACGGCCACAGGGGTTACTGTAACTGGGCCTCCAGTACCAAAGCCCCAGTGGGTTTAAAGGCTAGAGCTGGGCTGGGATTAGCACGGGCTCTGCAGCTGGGCTCATGCACAGGTCTGTCAGCACTCCTACCCGAGGACAGTCCCTCACCTAGGGAGAGGTTCTAGGCCTGGAGATGAGGCTGAGTTTGGGAAGGGTGCTGAGGACATGGTTAGGGAGGGATGTAAATGCATATCAAAAGACTTAATTTTGAGGGGTGGCAAGCATTAGCTATAAAACAGTAAGTATTTACAGCTAAAGGCTGGAGGTGGGGGCTGTCTGAGGAGGACAGGACTGTTTAAGGCTGAAGTTGGAAGAGAAACCTTGGTGAAGCTTTTGCGTTAGAAACGGCCTCACCTGCCAAATCAGATTTTTGTCTTCAGGATTGCATGAGTGAGGATGCCACAGCCAAGGAAAAGGTTCAGGTTTGGGAGGCAAAGGCGAGTTAGGCAGGGCTGCAGGGCTGGGGCTTGGCTGTTTCCATACTGCTCAGGGCAGCAAAGGGTAGCTGGCTCACTGGGCCTTGGATCTAGAACTCTTTCTGGAACAAGGTGGAGAGCTGAGGTTCATGCAAGGAAGGGGCCAGGAATTCTTTGTCTGACTGGAAAATGCCAGAGGGGCAGTGTGTGACTCGGATAGGATGATATGTTCGTCTGGCGAGAGTCACAAAAGAATATTTTGGTTTACTGATAACTGGGCAGCTCAGAAGTTACTACTTGACTTAGTTGCTGCTCCCATCTGTTGCACACATAAACAGAGCAAAGCAGACGAATTCTCTCGGAGCCTGAGGTCTTTGACTGGCCCTCCAAAAATGCTGCCCGCTAAAAAACAGACGTGGGGGAGGAAAGTTGTCAGATACAATAGAGCAAGAAAAGGCCACGGGCTTCAAAGTGCCCTCCAGCAGACCATGGAAGTGACGTGTCTGGAAGTGAAACCAGCAGTCTGCTTCCCCAGCCTCCTGGAAGCCTCTAACAGCTACACAGGCAGTGAGGGGAGAGAACAATTCAACCTAAAAATAATTTTCAGTAGCGTTCTGCACTGCTGTTAAAAATACTGCAACCAGGGAATGTGGTGTGGTGATAACTATTAGGCCTGTAAGTCTGGTAACTGGGGCTTTTAGCTCAAACATCTCGGTATGGCTACTTTGAGCCTTGTAAAAGCTGCGTTAAGTCCAATTTCTTGGGTAGTTCTACTAGCTCTAGCCTTGCTTTTCATCCCCTCAGTAACAAAGCAACTCCCTCTCGAGAATGTTATTTACTTTCCATATGATGTGCCTACCAATTTCTGGAATTGCAAATGTCTTTGGATACATGCGTAAATTTAAGTTTCAAGAAAGCTGTCAAGCTAAAACAAAGGCTTGCCATAATGCAGAAGAAAATGTTTTATGGAAGAACTGAGAGGTCCCTACCTGGGCATAGAATTTGCTATACGAAGGTGTGTTCCAAACGGATCTGCCATCTAAACAAGCAGAAAAATAGTTGGAATGTAGTGAGTTCAATTGAACTATTGCTAGAAATAGGAATTATTAGCAGAGCTTGGAGCATGATATCACTAGCAGCAGTAAGACGCTTTTAGCTTGCTTCTCATCAATTACTTGTAAAAAGCATTTGTACCTAGTGTGTAGCAATTAATATTTCCCCATTTTCTTCCCCCCCGCCCCCCAGTCTCAGGTACTCCTTTTATTTTACCCTTTTCTGTCTTGTAACATCACCTTCCTTTATTTTATTCTATCTTCTGTTCTCAGAACATCGCAGCATCCTCTGTCAATGTGAAAGCATTTGTTCATCCTGTCTTGGAATGGCTGTCAATGTTGCCCTCTTCTGGATCACTTTTTTTTTTTTTTTTTTTTTTAACAATATGTTGCTAAATGTCAGGAAAATTAATCCACAAACACCAGCGGTTTATGTCCAAAAAGGAAACAGAGGAGTCCTTTTTGCTTTATTCGAATAAAGGGAGAGGCCATGGGACATTCCCCTGGGATCTCTCAAATTTTTGGAGGACGCAGCCTCCTTTTTATCCTATTTTCCCGGCCGCATTTCCCTCTCTCTTTTCCCATTGGCTGAGGTACTTGAGAGGCACAGACTTCCCGGAACGCCTGATACCTGAAATTCCCCTCTAATGTATAACCCTCCCTTTTAATTTTTAATTCTTATAGAATTCATAGCTTCCCCCCGTTGCTTCTTTCATCTTTCGATATCCAATTTCATTTATCAGCAGCCCTGCAGTTTGTTTGTAAAGGCAACTATCTCTTTCCATTCATCAATCAGTGGAATCCATCCCATTGTTTCTTTTATCTCTCAGTGCTAGCCTTATCTACAGGCTGATCCACAGCTCATTTGTAAAGACAAATTCAACATTCCTCTCAGCTAATAAATGAGAAGTTAGCTGAAAAAAGTAAAAACTGGATTTTTTTTCCGGTGTGTGTCGGACAATACAGTGGAGAGAATTTGCGGGAGGATGATCGAGGATATCCTATTATAATATCGTTCTCGGACATTTTACTATTTTAGATCATCAGTTGTATTCTGAAAGAAATCTATTTTAATGATATGTGTACGTTTGCACGAAGTTATAGTTAAATATAGCTTGCGGCTGGGCTCTTTAATGAATAGGGGTATTTTTGGTTTTAATTCAATATTTTATGCTTGTGGTGTGTAGTGTGCTGATTTATTTTTTAATGTTATTTACTACGTGCGCTTTTGTTTTTGAGTGAAGGTAACTTTCTGGATGGCTTTGTATTTGAGGCAGAATGAATTGAAGTAGGTTTTTAAAACTGATTTTTCATATGTACGATGGGGAGTTTAGTAGGGGCAGCTCTGATGGTGGGGGCTTGGTTGTTAATTTTATCAGACGGCTTTTGTTAGATACAGCTTTTAATTCTGGAAAGTTTTTTTTTCTAATGTCGTGCTTTGAAGGTGGTTTTCGAGGATGTATGGTATAGCTTTATTTTGTTTGTAGATGGTGTATGATAAGGGCTATGGTCTATTTATCTAATGCCATGTTTTTTCATTCAGGTGTTGATAAGGGAGTTCTTGAATGGCGTTTTGTGTTGTTTTTGTTTTTGGTGGGGCGTTGTTTTTAAAGGATACCTTGATAAGGTTTGCCGATGGCGTTCTAGCCTGTAGCATAAGGCATAGGGTAGTTTTTGAATTATTTTGTGGTGGCTTTGATTCTTGCCAGTATGTAGTGTTTGTTTGAGGTAATGCTGTGTAGCTAATTTCTGTTTTCTTATTAATATTAGAATTGGAGTGTTGTAGTATATGGGCTGTTATTATATCCTAGGGGTTCTATTTATTTGGTTTGATTGTTTTCTAGTTATGGATAATTTTTCTCAAAAAACCATTTTCAGGATTTCAGGCGTGACACAAAAGAACGCTCAGATTGCTGGAAGGGAAACGTGTGCCCAGATTGTCTCGAAGCAGTGCTGCTGTCGGTTCTCGTTCAGTTGTGTCTTCTGAAAATGAGACTGTTGTATTCATTGCGCTGTGCTAAACACTTGTCATTCTCCCAATGCCAGGAAACAGATGAAGCTTGAAGAAAGAGGAAGGAATTTGGAAGCGTACAAACAAGCTGAGAAGAGGTTCAGAGATCAGGGTGCTCACTGGCAGCAGGGGCTGGGGTTAGGGCTGAGCAGGAGCAAAGCCGGAGCACATCAACCTCACCTCGTGTTTTCTCGGGGGCTTTATGGCCCTGGCAAGAGAGAGATGTTCACTGATGAGTCCCAGGCCGAGCCGTGAGCACAGCATGTTGTGTTGGAGCTGGGGGTTTTTTTTGAGACGTTCAGCAGCCACACTCTCTAGTCAAGAGTCCTGAGGTTTGTTGCTGCTCCACTTTCATCCTCATATCCAGCTTCCAGCCCTTTTCTTCTCTCTGTCCAGTGTGTCTTTTGTGTTCCTTTCTTGTCCTGTGTGCTCCCCATCCCATTCCCGTTCCCTACGGAGGGGGAGGGTGTGGAGACTGGGGGCTCCGACGTGGTTTGGGGCACCCCAAGGTCCCTGGGAAAGGGAGCCGGGCTGCGCTGGAGGAGCAGGTGAGTCGGGCATGGGGGGGGGGGGGGGGGGGGGGGTCATGGTGGGTGCCAGAACATTGAGAGGGAGGGGTGGGTGTAGAATGCATGAAAAACAGAATCATAAAAAATACCTAAATATAGTCTAAAAGGAATGTTTAAATGCTTTTTATTTGGGTAGAGGCACGGTTTTTATAGCTAATATAAAAATAAAATATAAAGAATAGAAATAGATTGGTATACATGTAAAATATAATGAAATATAAGTAGCAAATATCTATGAAAAATCTAGTGTATAACAGAAATAATGCAAATATAAGAATATGTATAAATATAAAATAGAGCTATGAGAATGGTAATAAGAATGGGGTAAAACATCAGTGAGAAATGGAAAAAAACCACATGAAAAATGGTGGGAAAATCAGTGAGAAATGGAGAAAAATCAGTGAAAAACGGGGGGGGGAATCTTTGAAAAATGGGGAAAAAAATCCGTGAGAAATGGGGGAAAAAAAATCCATGAAAAATGGGGGAATAAATCAGTGAGAAACGGGGAAAAGTGGGGGAAAAAATAATTGAGAAATGGGGAAAAAATCAGTGAGAAATGGGGGAAAAAATCCGTGACGAATGGCGGGAAAAGTCATTAAGAAATGGGGGAAAAATCAGTGAGAAACAGGGAAAAAAATCAATGAGAAATGGGGGAAAATTTGGGACAAAATCAGCGAGAAATGGGGGAAAAAGCAGTGGTAAATGGGGGAAAAGTCGATGAAAAATGGGGGAATATTCAGTGAGAAATGGGGGGGCGGGGGGGGGAAATCAGTGAGAAATGGGGAAAAAATCCATGGAAAACAGGCAAACAATCCATGGGCAATGGCGGGAACAGAGCGAGCTGTTGTCGCTCGTGCTGTGGTGGCCGATGCTGTGGGGAAAAAATAAGTGAAAAATGGGGGCAATAATCAGTGATAAATGGGGAGAAAATCAGTGATTAATGGGCGGAAAAATGCATGAAAAATGGAAGGAAAAATTCAGAGAGAAATGGGGGCAAATATCAGTGATAAATGGGGAAAAAAATCAGTGATTAATGGGGGGAAAAATGCATGGAAAATGGGGGGAAAATTCAGAGAGAAATGGGGGCAAAAATCAGTGAGCAATGGGGGGGAAAATCGGGAAATATCCATGGAAAAATGGGGGGAAAAAATCAGTAAGAAATGGGGGAAAAAATCAGTGAGAAATGGGGGAAACATCATGGTGAAATGGGGAAAAAAAATCTTTGATAATATGGGAAACAAATCATTGAGAAATGGGGGAAAAAAATCAGTGAGAAATGGGGAAAATATGGGAAAAAATCCACGAAAATTGCGGGAAAAAATGCATGAAAAATTGGGGAAAAATCAGTAAGAAATGGGGGAAAAAATCCATGAAAAATGGCGGGAAAAATCAGATCGGCGATCGATAGCTAATGCGTGCCTATGGATTAGATCGGCGATCGATTGATCACGACTACCGATCGATTATATCGGCGCTCGATTGCTAATGCCTGCCGATCGATTAGATCGGCGATCGATTGATCGCGCCTGCCGATCGATTAGATCGGCGATCGATTGATCGCGCCTGCCGATCGATTATATCGGCGCTCGATTGCTAATGCCTGCCGATCGATTAGATCGGCGATCGATTGATCGCGCCTGCCGATCGATTAGATCGGCGATCGATTGGTAATGCCTGCCGATCGATTAGATCGGCGCTCGATTGCTAATGCCTGCCGATCGATTAGATCGGCGATCGATTGATCGCGCCTGCCGATCGATTAGATCGGCGATCGATTGATCGCGCCTGCCGATCGATTAGATCGGCGATCGATTGGTAATGCCTGCCGATCGATTAGATCGGCGCTCGATTGCTAATGCCTGCCGATCGATTAGATCGGCGATCGATTGATCGCGCCTGCCGATCGATTAGATCGGCGATCGATTGATCGCGCCCGCCGATCGATTAGATCGGCGATCGATTGCTAATGCCTGCCGATCGATTAGATCGGCGATCGATTGATCGCGCCTGCCGATCGATTAGATCGGCGATCGATTGCTAATGCCTGCCGATCGATTAGATCGGCGATCGATTGATCGAGCCTGCCGATCGATTAGATCGGCGCTCGATTGATGGCGCCTGCCGATCGATTAGATCGGCGATCGATTGCTAATGCCTGCCGATCGATTAGATCGGCGATCGATTGGTAATGCCTGCCGATCGATTAGATCGGCGCTCGATTGCTAATGCCTGCCGATCGATTAGATCGGCGATCGATTGATCGCGCCTGCCGATCGATTAGATCGGCGATCGATTGATCGCGCCTGCCGATCGATTAGATCGGCGCTCGATTGCTAATGCCTGCCGATCGATTAGATCGGCGATCGATTGATCGCGCCTGCCGATCGATTAGATCGGCGATCGATTGATCGCGCCTGCCGATCGATTAGATCGGCGCTCGATTGCTAATGCCTGCCGATCGATTAGATCGGCGATCGATTGATCGCGCCTGCCGATCGATTAGATCGGCGATCGATTGCTAATGCCTGCCGATCGATTAGATCGGCGCTCGATTGCTAATGCCTGCCGATCGATTAGATCGGCGATCGATTGATCGCGCCTGCCGATCGATTAGATCGGCGATCGCTTTCCAATGCCTGCCGATCGATTGCTAATGCACACTATTTGCACACTCCTTGCACACCCTTTGCACTCGTACAGAGGCAGGAGGTTTCTCAGTTCTGGTCGGGGTTTTTTGGGGCGTTCATTCCGGGGGATTTCCTCAAGGATTGGGACACTCCTTGATTCCATCCCTTGCCTGTCTCCCAAGCGCCACCCTGTGGGCAGAGCGCGGTACTGCGCGCCTGCCTCTCCCAAGATGGCGGCTCGGGTGTCGCTCCCCGACCTTCTAACTCTGGCTGCAAAAGGAGGGGGGCACAGCAAGGAGCCCGCTCGCTCTAGTGGGATGCCTGCGCACGACGCCGACACCGATCCCACGGGTGCGATTTTCGGCGGCGTTTCCAATCGTGCGGACATCTCCTTCAGCCCGCTTCGGCCCGGGGAAGAGGGGCGGGGCCGCCAGCGATGGTCCCGGCGCAGCCCGGGCAGGCTCGGGGCGGAGCCGGGGCTTGGCGAGGCGGGGCACGGAGGTCCCGGGGACGGGACCGGGCGGGGCCGGGGCGGTGCTTTAGGGGCGGTCCCCAGTGGTCCCGGGCGGCACCGGGGGCGGGGCCGGGTGATCCCGGAGCGGTACCGAGCTGTGCTGGGGACGGTGCTGCAGGGGCGGTGCCGGGCCCGCCTCAGGGTGATTGAATGCCCAGAAATCGCCTCCTCTGCCCCGTGCTCACACTGAGCTGCGGGCTGCAGCGTGCTGTCGGAGCTCCGCACACAGCACGGATTTGGGCTTCCCCTCCTCTCAAACCCTCTCCCCCTTCTTCCTCCTCCTCCTCTTCCTCTTTGTCCTCTGTCACTGCTGAGGCTCTGGAAAGAACTGAAATTCTGCAGGGAGAGATGTCCTCTCGTGGCCCCAGGGACTGCCTCGGCACGGGCCACGAGCGCCTCCGGCCCCTGCCTTCTCCTGCTTGAAAAGATCACCTGGAGCCCGAGCTCGGGGGGGTGAAATCAGCTGAAATCCAGGTAACTCTGTCAAGTGCCCCCCAGGGACATCGGCGGGGCTGGGGGATGAGGGTTTGAAACAGCAAATTCTTTGGAATATACACCTGTCCCTGTGCCGATGCTGCTGAGCTTCCTGCCACAGTATATCCCCACTCCATGAGGCGCTGTGAGGTTATGGCAGTGGGAATTGAGCAGGGAATTCGGGGCTATGGGCATAATTCACGGGAGCTAGCAAAGCTGACAGCGAACCCCAAATCGGGGCACAGCACAGAGAACAATCTGTGTGCTGCCCTGTCAGCTCAAGCTCCTGGGCTGGGAAGTATTGGGAGTTAAATGTATGGAATTACACAAATCACAGCAACTGGCATCACCCAGAGGGACAATCCAAGGCCCAAACAATTCCTCCACAGTCCACTCTGGGAAAAACACCCTGTGCCTGCCAGGAGCTCTGACCCTGCTTTTCCTACCAGCTCCTGAGCAGTGTCAGGGCCACCACGACGCCTTTAAAATCCAGATAAACCCCAAATCCTACACAGTGAATAATCCAAAGAAAGTACTGAATTGTTGTCATTAAAAGCTCAAAACTCATTAAGAATTCTATGACAACAGTGTAATGGACTCCCAGGAACCTCATGAATGCTCTCGGTTTCATTTTTGTGTATTTTTACTCCCTCATTTGGCAGCTTGTAAAACTTATCCTGGAATTCAGAGGTCAAGCAGGATCGACTTTGGATTGACCTTCACCTCTGTTCCCACTTTGTGCAAACACAACTCGTGCCCAGGTGGGTGAACTCATCACCTCAGCTTTTCACTCCAGAGTATCCCCTCCTTATTTCCCTGTAGATGAACTCAGATCCACTCCTCACCTCCACTGGTCATCCAAGCGTCCATTCTGTTCCCCACAGGCCCTGGTGGCCCCAGGGAGCTCCCTTGGCCTTTCTCCTGCCCCTCTGCAGCCCGAGGTCGCTACACAAACAGTTCTTGTGTCCCCTCTAAATGACCCCGGGTTTTCTGCTCAATGAATGGCATGACCCGTGCCCACTGCTCATGATTCACCCAACCAAAATCAAGAGCAAATGTTGCTTGGGCTTTAAGAACTTGAAATAACTCTGAAGCAAAAGAAATCACCTTTTTCTCCTGGTTTTTATTTTTATTTTTTCATTTAAGATGCTGGACTTGCCTCTGTGGATGTGTGCTGAGCTCTCACTGCAGGGGACTGTCAGGCCTGAATGGCTGTGAGTTCGTGTTCTTCTCAGTAGGGAATCAGAAATTATTCTTAGACCATAGAATTGTTTTCTGAAACCTTTCCCCTTTCCTCTTTGTGCCTTTGAATTTTTCAGCTGTTCCCTGTTGTCACTTCCCCTGCCTGACTTCTGTGCAGCTCCTAGCTGGGAAAAACTGGGAAAACTTAGGGGGTACAGAGGTGGAATTTTTGGCTGGATTTTTCTAACATTTCTAATTTTGCTGAACTTATTTCCCCAGTGAGAAGAGCACGAACTCACAGCCATGCAGGCCTGACAGTCACTGCGGGAAATCTGACACAGTATTAATAAGTAACCTTTCCTGAGAGCAGTCACCACCCCAGTCCTCCAGCCTTGTCAAATGTTTGCAATGAATGGACCCAAGTTCTAATCCTTAATCTAAATTTATGTCAGCTTTTGTTAGAAAGATACCGGACAGTAAATCATACAAGAGAATTTAAAAATTGCACAAAGAATAACAGGCCCAGACCAAACCCAACCGCCCCCATCAGTGCTCCACCCCAATTTTGGGAGAAACAGTGATACAGTTTATAAATACTCTCCTTCCACACTATTCAGTCCTTCACCGCACATCCCCAGAGAGGAGTCCCTCAGACCTTGCTCCCCTGAACACCAGGAGAGCTGGAGTTTCACCCAGATCCCACATTCCCATGGCAGTTAATCCCAGCAGGGAGGCAAAGAGGAACCCTGCATCCTCTGACATAGCCCACAGCACGGGCAGCACCAGGAGCCCTCCAGGCTCAGACCTCTGGTGCTGAAGCCTCTGGGCTTTGGCTGATCAAACACCACAGCTCTTGGCAAAGATGCCAGGAGAGTCGTGATTCTTCCTGTCCTGAAAGAGAGGAGGAAAAGAAAATTAAGTCGACTGCAGAAGGATTCCAGCTCTCAACTTCTGCTCTGATTCCTCACTCTGGGGTTTTATCCATGACAAGTGACACCAATTCAGAGTGCCCTTTTCCAGCATTTTTATTCCTAACTATTTCAGACATTAAAAGGATGCTCATTTCTCTTATTGTATTCTTTGCTTAATTTTATTAGAGGCATTTTCATCCCAGACCCCACTTGTCAGTTCTTCAATCCTTTAGCACTGGACTTGGCACAAAGGGATACCCGTGGTGCTGCATCACAAGAAATCCCAAAGAGAAACCCCTTCCAAACCTGACGGAGAAAGCTTTCAAGGCACTCCAGAACACAGACAGCTTTTCCTGCCTTGTCAGGCCACACCAATTCTGTCCCATCCACCTGAACTGTGCAGGTGAGGAAAAGGCTTTCCTTGCTCCTCGGGAATCACTGTCTGAGACCACAGATGTCCATCCTGGGCAGCACCTGGAAACAACGTGGGAAAGGCAAAATGAGAGTGTTTTCTATCAGAAAATTACTACTACTAATAAAAATAACAATCAGAACTTCTGGACAAATTTAGTAACATCACTTTGATATGAGAAATACAGGCCATGCCCATCCTTGTAGCCCAGGTGAAAACAGGAAGGAGAACTAGAGGAAAAGCAGAGTCCCTTATTTGATCTCTGGACACAAACTGAGGCCTTTTCCCTGTGAAACCAAACTCACCCTTCCAGGGTTCCTGAGATCAGCTACGAGGAGGCTTTTGGCACTCCAAGAGCAGCTGGGTCACAGCTGGATGCGGCTTGGGTCTGGGAGACACCGTGCTCCTTCTGGAATTATAGCACGCAAATGCCTGCTCCTGGCCCCAGGCCCGGAGATAAAATCTGTGGGGTTTTTCCCTGTGCAACATTGTTCACCCCTCCCAGGTTCCTGAGATCTGCACAGAGGAGGCTTTGGGCACCCCAAAGGCAGCCAGGGTTACAGGTGGGGGCAGCTTGGGGCTGGGAGAAATCCTCATCCATTTGGAATTTTATCAGGCAGAAACCTGGCTGGGTGCACAGGTCTCTGGACACGACCAGTGGCCCTTTCCCCTGTGAAACAAAACTCACCCTGCCAGGCTCCTGAGACCACTTAGGAGGAGGGGTTTGACTCTCCAAGAGCAGTCGCAACGAGAGATGCTCACACAGAAGGCCATGCAGAAGAGGAAACGAGCGCACCCGCAGCCCCCCAAGGCGCGCCCCAACGCCCCAGACCCGGCACCGCCAGCTCGGGCAGTCCCATAAAGCATCCCCCGCCTCCGCAGCGGCGGGACAGGCGGGGCCCGGGGTCCCGAGGAAACCGAGCGTGCCCGGAGGCGCGGCAGGACGGCAGCGCAGCGCCGCCTGGCGGCGGAGCAGGAGAGCAGCGCCGGGCCCCATGGCAGTATCGGTACCCGTGCGCCCCCTGCTGTCCGCGGCGATGCAGCGCCCGATGCCGAGTTCCACGCCCGTGCCGCCGAGGGAGAGGGGCACCGCTGGCTGGGGCCTCCCCGCCGACACGGACAGAAGCCGAAGCAGAAGCCCCGGTGCCATTGGCGGCCCCTACCCAGCGGGCCGGGCTCCGCACGGGCCCGCGGCCCCGCGCGGTATCGGGTCGTCCCGCTCCCGTCTTCGTCGCACCCGGCCCTGCTCCTGGCATGAAGCGCGTCACCGCCCCGCGCCGTCCCGCCCCCCGCGCGTCATCGCGTGCGTTCGGCGGCCCGCCCCGGGGGCGGTGCCGGGGGCGCTACCCGGGGCGGTGCCGGGGCAGTGCCGGGGGCGGCACCGGGGGCGGTGCCGGGGGCGTTCCCGGTCGCCGTGCCGGGGTAGCCCGGGGAGCGGTTCCGGGAGCGGTTCGGGGGGCGGTGCCGATTGCAGTCCCGGTCACTGTCCCCAGTCCCCGTCCCCAGTCCTGGTCCCGGTCCCAGTCCCCGGTTCCGGTCCCCGATCCTGGTCCCAGTCCCAGTTCCCCGTCCCGGAACCCGATCACGGTCCTGGTCCCAGTCCCCAATCCCGGTCCCGGTCCCTGTCTCCAGTCCCCGTCCCCGATCCCGGTTCCGGTCCCTGTCCCAGGTCCCCGTCCGCGATCCCGGTCCCTGTCCCATTTCCCCGTCCCGGTCCCCGATCCCAGTCCCGGTCCACGTCCCCGATCCCGATTTTTCCCCCCCTTTCACACTGATTTTTCCCCCGATTTATCAATGATTTTTTTCCCCATTTTTTTCCCATTTCTCACTGATATTTCCCCCCATTTTTCAGGGATTTTTTTCCCCCATTTCTCACTGATTTTTTTTTCCCATTCTTCATGGAGTTTTCCCCCCGTTTTTCACTGATTTTTCCCCATTTCTCACTGACTTTTCCCCCATTTTTCATGGATTTTTTCCAGATTTATCCCCATTTCCCACTGATTTTTCCCCATTTTTCATGGATTTTTCCCCCCCCCGTTTCTTACTTATGTTTTTCCCCGATTTCTCATTGATTCCCCCCCCCCCCCCCCCCCCCATTTCGCACTGATTTTTTACCCATTTTTCCCCATTTCTCACTGATTTCTTTCGCCATTTTTCATGGAATTTCCCCACCCATTTCTCACTGATTTTTCCCCCATTTCTCACGGATTTTTTCCCCACTTTCCCCCATTTCTCACTGATTTTTTCCCCCATTCTTCAGGGATTTTTTTCCCCATTTCTCACTGATTTTTTCCCCATTTCTCAATTAACTTTTCCCCACTTTTCCCCGTTGCTCACTGATTTGTTCTCCCATTTTTCATGGATTTTTTTCCCCATTTCTCACTGATTTTTCCCCCCCATTCTTCATGATTTACAGGATACTCTATCGTGAATGGAAAGCAATTAAAGGAAGGGGGGAGGTTACCAGCCACCTGGTCAGCTCAGACAGCAGAGCTGCACACGCTTGTGAGAGCCTGTGAATTATAGCAGGACAAGACATTAAATATATTTACTGATTCTAAATATGCATATGCGGTAATACATGCATTTGGAAAACTATGGGAAAAAAAGAGGTTTATTAAGCTGCAGAAGAAAGAAGAAAATAATTGGTTTACAAGGGATGGCAAGCAGTGGATACCAAAAGCTCTAGCCTTACAATTGTTAAAACAACTTCATTAAAGGAGTCGTTCTGTGCCTTCTTTGGGGTGAGGAAAAAAGGCTGAGGGGGGCTCCGACGTGGTTTGGGGCACCCCAAGGTCCCTGGGAGAGGGAGCCGGGCTGCGCTGGAGGAGCAGGTGAGTCGGGCATGGCGGGGGGTCATGGTGGGTGCCAGAACATTGAGAGGGAGGGGTGGGTGTAGAATGCATGAAAAACAGAACCTTAAAAAATAGCTAAATATAGTCTAAAAGGAATGTTTTATTGGCTTGTGTTTGGATAGAGGTAGGGTTTTTTTATAGATACTGTAAATAGAAAAGATAAAGAATAAAAATATAGAAGCAAATATAAGAAACCAATATATAAATATATTACATTACATTATATTATGTTATGAAAATAGAAATATATAAATATTCAGACTTTAAAAGGAATGTTTTATTGGTTTTTATTTGGTTAGAGGAGGGTTTTTTGAAAATAATATAGGCAAAAATATACAAATATGCAAAAATAGATACTGACATAAAATTATTATAACTATATATGCATATATATATGTAAGTATAAATATATAGAAAAAATATAAATATAAAATACATGTATGTAGTATGTAATAGAAATAATTTATCGATTTTAATATGTTCTATTAAATAGTATGTTATAATAGAATGTAAATAGCATCTAGTATATTAATATACTAGTAAAAACTACATGAAATAGTATATAAATATAGAATACACAATATAGACATATAAATCTACAGATATAAATATGAAAACTAAATAGAAAAATATATTCAAATAGAATTTAAAATAATCGAGTTTTTTGTTTCTATTTGGTTAGAGGCAGAGCTTTTAAAGAAATAATATTAAAAACTATGAACCTCCAAATATAGATGGATATAGATAAAATAGAAATAACATTAGTAATATAAATCTATGTATATAATGAATAATAAAATAATATTGTATATATGATAAATAGAATAGCAATTAAATTGAATATATGAAATATGTCTAGATTATGACTAGAAATTAAATATTAAAAAATAGATGATTTATATATATAAAAGGTTTTTTTTTCATTTGGTCAGAGGCAGGGCATTTTTAGTTTGGGTCGGGGTTTTTTTGGGGCGTTCATTGAGAGGATTTTATGACGGGTGGGGACCTCTGGTGCTTGGAACTCTCTCCCTTCTCTGTCTGTCCCTGACAGGGCGGCAGTGCCGGGCTGAGTTGGGCGGCAGTGCTGCCGCCGTGTGGACACAGGCGGGTACTGCACCGTGCCCCTCTCAGGATGGCGGAAGGGCCCGCGGGCCGGGACCCAGCCGTGCGGCAGCGCTCAAGATGGCGGCCTCTCTAGGACCCCGGCGGATAGGCGTTTACATAAAACGCCTGTCCGCGCTCGCCGGCGCCCTCACGCCCGCGGCACCGGGGACCGCGCGGCCGTTGTCGGCACGCTCTGACACTGTCCGGGAAAATTGTCGGCGAGCGGATCGGCGTCGGCGATGTAATCAGGCATCTTATGCCTACACACCGGGGTCCTGATTTTTTCCCGCCCTTTCTGCCGCCATTTTTGGCAGGTCAGCCGGGGTGCCGCCCGAGGCGCCATTTTGAGAGTGCGGACACACTCAAGATGGCGGCCTCTCTAGGACCCCGGCGGATAGGCGTTTACATAAAACGCCTGTCCGCGCCCGCCGGCGCCCTCACGCCCGCGGCACCGCGGACCGCGCGGCCGTTGTCGGCACGCTCTGAAACATCCGGGAAAATTGTCGGCGAGCGGATCGGCGTCGGCGATGTAATCAGGCATCTTATGCCTACACACCGGGGTCCTGATTTTTTCCCGCCCTTTCTGCCGCCATTTTTGGCAGGTCAGCCGGGGTGCCGCCCGAGGCGCCATTTTGAGAGTGCGGACACACTCAAGATGGCGGCCTCTCTAGGACCCCGGCGGATAGGCGTTTACATAAAACGCCTGCCCGCGCCCGCCGGCGCCCTCACGCCCGCGGCACCGCGGACCGCGCGGCCGTTGTCGGCACGCTCTGAAACATCCGGGAAAATTGTCGGCGAGCGGATCGGCGTCGGCGATGTAATCAGGCATCTATGCCTACACACCGGGGTCCTGATTTTTTCCCGCCCTTTCTGCCGCCATTTTTGGCAGGTCAGGCGGGGTGCCGCCCGAGGCGCCATTTTGAGAGTGCGGACACACTCAAGATGGCGGCCTCTCTAGGACCCCGGCGGATAGGCGTTTACATAAAACGCCTGCCCGCGCCCGCCGGCGCCCTCACGCCCGCGGCACCGCGGACCGCGCGGCCGTTGTCGGCACGCTCTGAAACATCCGGGAAAATTGTCGGCGAGCGGATCGGCGTCGGCGATGTAATCAGGCATCTTATGCCTACACACTGGGGTCCTGATTTTTTCCCGCCCTTTCTGCCGCCATTTTTGGCAGGTCAGCCGGGGTGCCGCCCGAGGCGCCATTTTGAGAGTCCCGACACGCTCAAGATGGCGGCCTCTCTAGGACCCCGGCGGATAGGCGTTTACATAAAACGCCTGCCCGCGTTCGCCGGCATAAAAATAAATATGCATAAATATAAACATAGACATAAACATGCACAAACGTTAACCTGCATAGATATAAACATAAACATAAACATAAACATAAACATAAACATAAACATAAACATAAACATAAACATAAACATAAACATAAACATGCAAAACAATAATAATAAATATAAATATAAATAGAAATAGAAATACAAACATTAATAAAATCAGTGAGAAAGGGGGTAAAATCAGTGAGAAATGGGGGGGAAAAACCATGAAAAATGATGGAAAAATCAGAGAGAAATGGGGGAAAAATCGGTGAGGAATGGGGAAAAAGATCAACGAAAAATTGGGAAAAATCAGTCAGAAGTGGGGGATAAAAATCAGTGAGAAATGGGGGGAAAAGTCGGTGAGAAATGGGGAAAAAATCAGTGATTAATGGGCGGGAAAATGCATGAAAAATGGGGGGAATAATTCAGAGAGAAATGGGGGCAAATATCAGTGAGAAATGGGGGGGAAAATCAGGAAATATCCATGAAAATTGGGGGAAACATCCATGAAAAATGGCGGAAAAAATCAATGAAAAATGGCGGAAAAAATCAGTGAGAAATGGGGAAAAATGGGGAAAAAGGAGTGATAAATGGGGGAAAAAATCAGTGAGAAATGGGGAAAAATGGGGAAAAAATCCACGAAAAATGGGGGGAAAAATCCATGAAAAATCAACGGAAAAATCAGTGAGAAATGGGGAAAACATCATGGTGAAATGGGGCAAAAATCAGAGAGAAATGGGGAAAAATCATTGAAAAATGGGGGATAAAAATCAGTGAGAAATGGGGGGAAAATGGGGAAAAACATCAGTGAGAAATGGGGAAAAAAATCTTTGGTAAATTGGGGCAAAAATCATTGAGAAATGGGGAAAATAATCAGTGAGAAATGGGGAAAATTTGGGAAAAATCCAGGAAAATTGCGGGAAAAAATGCTTGAAAAATTGGGGAAAAAATCCGAGAGAAAATCCCCGGGAATCCCCGGGAAAAACCCCCCGGAATCCCCGAGAAAATCCCCCGGAATTCCCCGGGAAAATCCCCCCGGAATCCCCTGGAAAATCCCCCTGAATTCCCCGAGAAACTCATCCCGGAATCCCCGTGATAATCCGTCCGCTATCCCCGAGAAAATCCCCCAGGAATCCCCCAGAAAATCTCCCCGAAATCCCCGGGATAATCTCCCCGGAATCCCCGAGAAAATCCCTCGGAATTCCCCGGGAAAATCCTCCCGGAATCCAAGAGAAAATCCTCCCGGAATCCACGAGAAAATCCGCCCGGAATCCCCGGGAAAATCCTCCAGAAATCCCCGAGAAAATCCCCCGGAGTCCCCGGAAAATCAACCGGAATCGCCGGGAAAATCCCCCCAGAATCCCCGAGAAAATCCCCCGGAATTCCCCTAGAAAATCCCCCGGACTCCCCGAGAAATTTCCCCCGGAATCCCCAGGAAAATAGCCCCCGGAATCCGCGAGAAAATCCCCCCGGAATCCACGCGAAAATCCCCAGAAATCCCTGTGAAAGCCCCCCCGGAATCCCCAAGAAAATCTCCCGGAATCCCCGAGAAAATTCGCCCGTAATACTCGGAAAATATGCCCGGAATCCCCTGGAAAAACCCCCCGGAATCCCCTGGATAATCCCCCCGGAATCCCCGATAAAATCCCCCTGGAATCTCCAGGAAAATGCCCCGGGAATACGCGAGAAAATCCCCCCGGAATCCCCTGGAAAATCCCCCCTGAATCCCGAGAAAAACCCCCCTGAATCCCCGAGAAAATCCCCCCGGATTCCCCTGAAAATCCCTCGGAATCCCCGGGCAAATCTCCCGGACTCCCCGAGAAAATCCCCCCGGAATTCCCCGGGAAAATCCCCCCGGAATCCCCGAGAAAATCCCCTAGAATTCCCCGGGATAATCCCCCCGGAATCCCGAGAAAATCCCCCCGCAATCGCCGAGAAAATCCCCCCGGAATCATCCCCTGGAATTCCCCGGGAAAATCATCCCGGAATCCCGAGAATATCCCCCGGTATCGCCGAGAAAACCCCCCGGAATCCCCGGGAAAATCCCTCCGGACTCCCCGAAAAAATCCCCCGGAATCCCCGAGAAAATCCCCCGGAATTTCCCGGGAAAATCACCCCGGAATCCCCGAGAAAATTCTCCGAAATACTCGGCAAAATCCCCCAGGAATCCACGGAAAATTCCCCGGAATCCAGGAGAAAATACCCCGGAATCCCCATGAAAATCCCCCGGAATCTCCGAGAAAATCCCCCGGAATCCCGCGAATATCCCCCCGGAATTCCCGGGAAAATCCCCATGAATTCCCCGGGAAAATAATCTCGGAATCCCCGAGAAAATCTCCCCGGAATCACCGAGATAATGGCCCCGGAATACCCGAGAACATCCCCCGGAATTGCCCGAGAAAATCATCCCGTAATCCCCGAGGAAATCCCCCCGGAACACTCGGGAAAATCCCCCCGGAATTCCTCGTAAAATCACCCCGGATACCCCGGGAAAATCCCTCCGGACTCCCCGAAAAATTCCCCCCGGAATACTCGGGAAAATCCCCCCGGAATCCCCGAGAAAATCCACCCGGAATCCCCTGAAAATCCACCGGGAATTCCCGGGAAATTCCTCGCTGAAACCCCTGGAAAATCCCCCCGGAATCCCGGAGAAAATCCCCCCGGAATTCCCCGGGAATATCCCTCGGAATCCCCGGGAAAATCCCCCCGGACTCCCCGAAAAAATCCCCCCGGAATACTCGGGAAAATCCCCCCGGAATACTCGGGAAAATCCTCCCGGAATTCCCGAGAAAATCCCCGGAATTCCCTGAGAAAATCGCCCCGGAATCCCAGTGAAAATCCCCCCGGAATCCCCGGGAAAATCCCCCAGGAATCCCCTGGAAAATCCCCCAGGTATCCCCGATAAAATCCCCCTGGAATCCCTGGAAAATCCCCCTGGAATCGCGGGGAAAAAGCCCCCCGCATTTCCCGGGAAAAATCCCCCCGGAATCCCCGATAAAATCTCCCCGGAATCCCTGAGAAAATCCCCCCGGAATCCGCGAGAAAATATGCCCAGAATCCCCGATAAAATCCCCCCGGATCCCCGGGAATATCCCCCAGGAATCCCCGATAAAATCCCCCCGGAATCCCCAGAAATTCCCCCCGGAATCCCCGACAAAATCCCCCCGGAATTCCCGACAAAATCCTCCCGGAATCCCCGGAAAATCCCCCCGGAATCCCCGGAAAATCCCCGCGGAATTCCGGTCCATTTCTGTAGGAGAATAGTTTGTAAGGATAGTGCAGAAGGCACTAGTTGCCAACGAGTTACAGCTGTAGTGATTAGCAAGGAGTGGAAACAGCCTTGCCTGCCCAGTGAGGCTGGTTGTTATAAAAGCGTGGGTCAGCTGGCTGCCAGTTTCACTAAGCACAGCTCCAGCTGGAGGTGCAGAGCCTGCTGCAGTGTGGCTGGAGCCTGCTGGCTGTGCTGCGAGGAGGAAGGGACACGTGGCCGTGCAAGGGATGGACAAGGTGAGAGGATGCTGTGTGTGGGACAGACAGGCTCAGGTGGCTGGGGAAGGGACAGGCTGGGGTTTAGCCAGTCGTACAGAGGAGAGGAGGAGTCGGTGCTGTGTGGAGCTGCCTGTGAGAAAAGGAGTCAGAGTTGCCTCAAAGAAATCTGTGGAGAGAAGGCATGAAAAGTGTGTAATGAAAGACTAATGTTGGTGCCTGTCATGTCTGTCTTGATATAATTGCTACACGTTTTCTCGGAATGCTTGAATTTAGACATAAAATGAAAACTTTATTGTAAGAAAGGAATGCATTTCTCACCAAAGTGGTGTAGGGTGGGGGATCACAACTCACAGATGGCCTGGAAGCGGAACGGCCACAGGGGTTACTGTAACTGGGCCTCCAGTACCAAAGCCCCAGTGGGTTTAAAGGCTAGAGCTGGGCTGGGATTAGCACGGGCTCTGCAGCTGGGCTCATGCACAGGTCTGTCAGCACTCCTACCCGAGGACAGTCCCTCACCTAGGGAGAGGTTCTAGGCTGGAGATGAGGCTGAGTTTGGGAAGGGTGCTGAGGACATGGTTAGGGAGGGATGTAAATGCATATCAAAAGACTTAATTTTGAGGGGTGGCAAGCATTAGCTATAAAACAGTAAGTATTTACAGCTAAAGGCTGGAGGTGGGGGCTGTCTGAGGAGGACAGGACTGTTTAAGGCTGAAGTTGAAGAGAAACCTTGGTGAAGCTTTGCGTTAGAAACGGCCTCACCTGCCAAATCAGATTTTTGTCTTCAGGATTGCATGAGTGAGGATGCCACAGCCAAGGAAAAGGTTCAGGTTTGGGAGGCAAAGGCGAGTTAGGCAGGGCTGCAGGGCTGGGGCTTGGCTGTTTCCATACTGCTCAGGGCAGCAAAGGGTAGCTGGCTCACTGGGCCTTGGATCTAGAACTCTTTCTGGAACAAGGTGGAGAGCTGAGGTTCATGCAAGGAAGGGGCCAGGAATTCTTTGTCTGACTGGAAAATGCCAGAGGGGCAGTGTGTGACTCGGATAGGATGATATGTTCGTCTGGCGAGAGTCACAAAAGAATATTTTGGTTACTGATAACTGGGCAGCTCAGAAGTTACTACTTGACTTAGTTGCTGCTCCCATCTGTTGCACACATAAACAGAGCAAAGCAGACGAATTCTCTCGGAGCCTGAGGTCTTTGACTGGCCCTCCAAAAATGCTGCCCGCTAAAAAACAGACGTGGGGGAGGAAAGTTGTCAGATACAATAGAGCAAGAAAAGGCCACGGGCTTCAAAGTGCCCTCCAGCAGACCATGGAAGTGACGTGTCTGGAAGTGAAACCAGCAGTCTGCTTCCCCAGCCTCCTGGAAGCCTCTAACAGCTACACAGGCAGTGAGGGGAGAGAACAATTCAACCTAAAAATAATTTTCAGTAGCGTTCTGCACTGCTGTTAAAAATACTGCAACCAGGGAATGTGGTGTGGTGATAACTATTAGGCCTGTAAGTCTGGTAACTGGGCTTTTAGCTCAAACATCTCGGTATGGCTACTTTGAGCCTTGTAAAAGCTGCGTTAAGTCCAATTTCTTGGGTAGTTCTACTAGCTCTAGCCTTGCTTTTCATCCCCTCAGTAACAAAGCAACTCCCTCTCGAGAATGTTATTTACTTTCCATATGATGTGCCTACCAATTTCTGGAATTGCAAATGTCTTTGGATACATGCGTAAATTTAAGTTTCAAGAAAGCTGTCAAGCTAAACAAAGGCTTGCCATAATGCAGAAGAAAATGTTTATGGAAGAACTGAGAGGTCCCTACCTGGGCATAGAATTTGCTATACGAAGGTGTGTTCCAAACGGATCTGCCATCTAAACAAGCAGAAAAATAGTTGGAATGTAGTGAGTTCAATTGAACTATTGCTAGAAATAGGAATTATTAGCAGAGCTTGGAGCATGATATCACTAGCAGCAGTAAGACGCTTTTAGCTTGCTTCTCATCAATTACTTGTAAAAAGCATTTGTACCTAGTGTGTAGCAATTAATATTTCCCCATTTTCTTCCCCCCGCCCCCCAGTCTCAGGTACTCCTTTTATTTTACCCTTTTCTGTCTTGTAACATCACCTTCCTTTATTTTATTCTATCTTCTGTTCTCAGAACATCGCAGCATCCTCTGTCAATGTGAAAGCATTTGTTCATCCTGTCTTGGAATGGCTGTCAATGTTGCCCTCTTCTGGATCACTTTTTTTTTTTTTTTTTTTTTTAACAATATGTTGCTAAATGTCAGGAAAATTAATCCACAAACACCAGCGGTTTATGTCCAAAAAGGAAACAGAGGAGTCCTTTTTGCTTTATTCGAATAAAGGGAGAGGCCATGGGACATTCCCCTGGGATCTCTCAAATTTTGGAGGACGCAGCCTCCTTTTATCCTATTTTCCCGGCCGCATTTCCCTCTCTCTTTTCCCATTGGCTGAGGTACTTGAGAGGCACAGACTTCCCGGAACGCCTGATACCTGAAATTCCCTCTAATGTATAACCCTCCCTTTTAATTTTTAATTCTTATAGAATTCATAGCTTCCCCCCGTTGCTTCTTTCATCTTTCGATATCCAATTTCATTTATCAGCAGCCCTGCAGTTTGTTTGTAAAGGCAACTATCTCTTTCCATTCATCAATCAGTGGAATCCATCCCATTGTTTCTTTTATCTCTCAGTGCTAGCCTTATCTACAGGCTGATCCACAGCTCATTTGTAAAGACAAATTCAACATTCCTCTCAGCTAATAAATGAGAAGTTAGCTGAAAAAAGTAAAAACTGGATTTTTTTTCCGGTGTGTGTCGGACAATACAGTGGAGAGAATTTGCGGGAGGATGATCGAGGTTATCCTATTATAATATCGTTCTCGGACATTTTACTATTTTAGATCATCAGTTGTATTCTGAAAGAAATCTATTTTAATGATATGTGTACGTTTGCACGAAGTTATAGTTAAATATAGCTTGCGGCTGGGCTCTTTAATGAATAGGGGTATTTTTGGTTTTAATTCAATATTTTATGCTTGTGGTGTGTAGTGTGCTGATTATTTTTTAATGTTATTTACTACGTGCGCTTTTGTTTTTGAGTGAAGGTAACTTTCTGGATGGCTTTGTATTTGAGGCAGAATGAATTGAAGTAGGTTTTTAAAACTGATTTTTCATATGTACGATGGGGAGTTTAGTAGGGCAGCTCTGATGGTGGGGGCTTGGTTGTTAATTTTATCAGACGGCTTTTGTTAGATACAGCTTTTAATTCTGGAAAGTTTTTTTTTCTAATGTCGTGCTTTGAAGGTGGTTTTCGAGGATGTATGGTATAGCTTTATTTTGTTTGTAGATGGTGTATGATAAGGGCTATGGTCTATTTATCTAATGCCATGTTTTTTCATTCAGGTGTTGATAAGGGAGTTCTTGAATGGCGTTTTGTGTTGTTTTGTTTTTGGTGGGGCGTTGTTTTTAAAGGATACCTTGATAAGGTTTGCCGATGGCGTTCTAGCCTGTAGCATAAGGCATAGGGTAGTTTTTGAATTATTTTGTGGTGGCTTTGATTCTTGCCAGTATGTAGTGTTTGTTTGAGGTAATGCTGTGTAGCTAATTTCTGTTTTCTTATTAATATTAGAATTGGAGTGTTGTAGTATATGGGCTGTTATTATATCCTAGGGTTCTATTTATTTGGTTTGATTGTTTTCTAGTTATGGATAATTTTTCTCAAAAAAACCATTTTCAGGATTTCAGGCGTGACACAAAAGAACGCTCAGATTGCTGGAAGGGAAACGTGTGCCCAGATTGTCTCGAAGCAGTGCTGCTGTCGGTTCTCGTTCAGTTGTGTCTTCTGAAAATGAGACTGTTGTATTCATTGCGCTGTGCTAAACACTTGTCATTCTCCCAATGCCAGGAAACAGATGAAGCTTGAAGAAAGAGGAAGGAATTTGGAAGCGTACAAACAAGCTGAGAAGAGGTTCAGAGATCAGGGTGCTCACTGGCAGCAGGGGCTGGGGTTAGGGCTGAGCAGGAGCAAAGCCGAGCACATCAACCTCACCTCGTGTTTTCTCGGGGGCTTTATGGCCCTGGCAAGAGAGAGATGTTCACTGATGAGTCCCAGGCCGAGCCGTGAGCACAGCATGTTGTGTTGGAGCTGGGGGTTTTTTTTTGAGACGTTCAGCAGCCACACTCTCTAGTCAAGAGTCCTGAGGTTTGTTGCTGCTCCACTTTCATCCTCATATCAGCTTCCAGCCCTTTTCTTCTCTCTGTCCAGTGTGTCTTTTGTGTTCCTTTCTTGTCCTGTGTGCTCCCCATCCCATTCCCGTTCCCTACGGAGGGGGAGGGTGTGGAGACTGGGGGCTCCGACGTGGTTTGGGGCACCCCAAGGTCCCTGGGAAAGGGAGCCGGGCTGCGCTGGAGGAGCAGGTGAGTCGGGCATGGGGGGGGGGGGGGGGGGGTCATGGTGGGTGCCAGAACATTGAGAGGGAGGGGTGGGTGTAGAATGCATGAAAAACAGAACCATAAAAAATACCTAAATATAGTCTAAAAGGAATGTTTAAATGCTTTTTATTTGGGTAGAGGCACGGTTTTTATAGCTAATATAAAAATAAAATATAAAGAATAGAAATAGATTGGTATACATGTAAAATATAATGAAATATAAGTAGCAAATATCTATGAAAAATCTAGTGTATAACAGAAATAATGCAAATATAAGAATATGTATAAATATAAAATAGAGCTATGAGAATGGTAATAAGAATGGGGTAAAACATCAGTGAGAAATGGAAAAAAACCACATGAAAAATGGTGGGAAAATCAGTGAGAAATGGAGAAAAATCAGTGAAAAACGGGGGGGGGAATCTTTGAAAAATGGGGAAAAAAATCCGTGAGAAATGGGGAAAAAAAATCCATGAAAAATGGGGGAATAAATCAGTGAGAAACGGGGAAAAGTGGGGGAAAAAATAATTGAGAAATGGGGAAAAAATCAGTGAGAAATGGGGGAAAAAATCCGTGACGAATGGCGGGAAAAGTCATTAAGAAATGGGGGAAAAATCAGTGAGAAACAGGGAAAAAAATCAATGAGAAATGGGGGAAAATTTGGGACAAAATCAGCGAGAAATGGGGGAAAAAGCAGTGGTAAATGGGGGAAAAGTCGATGAAAAATGGGGGAATATTCAGTGAGAAATGGGGGGGCGGGGGGGGGAAATCAGTGAGAAATGGGGAAAAAATCCATGGAAAACAGGCAAACAATCATGGGCAATGGCGGGAACAGAGCGAGCTGTTGTCGCTCGTGCTGTGGTGGCCGATGCTGTGGGGAAAAAATAAGTGAAAAATGGGGGCAATAATCAGTGATAAATGGGGAGAAAATCAGTGATTAATGGGCGGAAAAATGCATGAAAAATGGAAGGAAAAATTCAGAGAGAAATGGGGGCAAATATCAGTGATAAATGGGGAAAAAAATCAGTGATTAATGGGGGGAAAAATGCATGGAAAATGGGGGGAAAATTCAGAGAGAAATGGGGGCAAAAATCAGTGAGCAATGGGGGGGAAAATCGGGAAATATCCATGGAAAAATGGGGGGAAAAAATCAGTAAGAAATGGGGGAAAAAATCAGTGAGAAATGGGGGAAACATCATGGTGAAATGGGGAAAAAAAATCTTTGATAATATGGGAAACAAATCATTGAGAAATGGGGGAAAAAAATCAGTGAGAAATGGGGAAAATATGGGAAAAAATCCACGAAAATTGCGGGAAAAAAATGCATGAAAAATTGGGGAAAAATCAGTAAGAAATGGGGGAAAAAATCCATGAAAAATGGCGGGAAAAATCAGATCGGCGATCGATAGCTAATGCGTGCCTATGGATTAGATCGGCGATCGATTGATCACGACTACCGATCGATTATATCGGCGCTCGATTGCTAATGCCTGCCGATCGATTAGATCGGCGATCGATTGATCGCGCCTGCCGATCGATTAGATCGGCGATCGATTGATCGCGCCTGCCGATCGATTAGATCGGCGCTCGATTGCTAATGCCTGCCGATCGATTAGATCGGCGATCGATTGATCGCGCCTGCCGATCGATTAGATCGGCGATCGATTGGTAATGCCTGCCGATCGATTAGATCGGCGCTCGATTGCTAATGCCTGCCGATCGATTAGATCGGCGATCGATTGATCGCGCCTGCCGATCGATTAGATCGGCGATCGATTGATCGCGCCTGCCGATCGATTAGATCGGCGATCGATTGGTAATGCCTGCCGATCGATTAGATCGGCGCTCGATTGCTAATGCCTGCCGATCGATTAGATCGGCGATCGATTGATCGCGCCTGCCGATCGATTAGATCGGCGATCGATTGATCGCGCCCGCCGATCGATTAGATCGGCGATCGATTGCTAATGCCTGCCGATCGATTAGATCGGCGATCGATTGATCGCGCCTGCCGATCGATTAGATCGGCGATCGATTGCTAATGCCTGCCGATCGATTAGATCGGCGATCGATTGATCGAGCCTGCCGATCGATTAGATCGGCGCTCGATTGATGGCGCCTGCCGATCGATTAGATCGGCGATCGATTGCTAATGCCTGCCGATCGATTAGATCGGCGATCGATTGGTAATGCCTGCCGATCGATTAGATCGGCGCTCGATTGCTAATGCCTGCCGATCGATTAGATCGGCGATCGATTGATCGCGCCTGCCGATTCGATTAGATCGGCGATCGATTGATCGCGCCTGCCGATCGATTAGATCGGCGCTCGATTGCTAATGCCTGCCGATCGATTAGATCGGCGATCGATTGATCGCGCCTGCCGATCGATTAGATCGGCGATCGATTGATCGCGCCTGCCGATCGATTAGATCGGCGCTCGATTGCTAATGCCTGCCGATCGATTAGATCGGCGATCGATTGATCGCGCCTGCCGATCGATTAGATCGGCGATCGATTGCTAATGCCTGCCGATCGATTAGATCGGCGCTCGATTGCTAATGCCTGCCGATCGATTAGATCGGCGATCGATTGATCGCGCCTGCCGATCGATTAGATCGGCGATCGCTTTCCAATGCCTGCCGATCGATTGCTAATGCACACTATTTGCACACTCCTTGCACACCCTTTGCACTCGTACAGAGGCAGGAGGTTTCTCAGTTCTGGTCGGGGTTTTTTGGGCGTTCATTCCGGGGGATTTCCTCAAGGATTGGGACACTCCTTGATTCCATCCCTTGCCTGTCTCCCAAGCGCCACCCTGTGGGCAGAGCGCGGTACTGCGCGCCTGCCTCTCCCAAGATGGCGGCTCGGGTGTCGCTCCCCGACCTTCTAACTCTGGCTGCAAAAGGAGGGGGGCACAGCAAGGAGCCCGCTCGCTCTAGTGGGATGCCTGCGCACGACGCCGACACCGATCACTCGCTCTAGTGGGATGCCTGCGCACGACGCCGACACCGATCCCACGGGTGCGATTTTCGGCGGCGTTTCCAATCGTGCGGACATCTCCTTCAGCCCGCTTCGGCCCGGGGAAGAGGGGCGGGGCCGCCAGCGATGGTCCCGGCGCAGCCCGGGCAGGCTCGGGGCGGAGCCGGGGCTTGGCGAGGCGGGGCACGGAGGTCCCGGGGACGGGACCGGGCGGGGCCGGGGCGGTGCTTTAGGGGCGGTCCCCAGTGGTCCCGGGCGGCACCGGGGGCGGGGCCGGGTGATCCCGGAGCGGTACCGAGCTGTGCTGGGGACGGTGCTGCAGGGGCGGTGCCGGGCCCGCCTCAGGGTGATTGAATGCCCAGAAATCGCCTCCTCTGCCCCGTGCTCACAGTGAGCTGCGGGCTGCAGCGTGCTGTCGGAGCTCCGCACACAGCACGGATTTGGGCTTCCCCTCCTCTCAAACCCTCTCCCCCTTCTTCCTCCTCCTCCTCTTCCTCTTTGTCCTCTGTCACTGCTGAGGCTCTGGAAAGAACTGAAATTCTGCAGGGAGAGATGTCCTCTCGTGGCCCCAGGGACTGCCTCGGCACGGGCCACGAGCGCCTCCGGCCCCTGCCTTCTCCTGCTTGAAAAGATCACCTGGAGCCCGAGCTCGGGGGGGTGAAATCAGCTGAAATCCAGGTAACTCTGTCAAGTGCCCCCCAGGGACATCGGCGGGGCTGGGGGATGAGGGTTTGAAACAGCAAATTCTTTGGAATATACACCTGTCCCTGTGCCGATGCTGCTGAGCTTCCTGCCACAGTATATCCCCACTCCATGAGGCGCTGTGAGGTTATGGCAGTGGGAATTGAGCAGGGAATTCGGGGCTATGGGCATAATTCACGGGAGCTAGCAAAGCTGACAGCGAACCCCAAATCGGGGCACAGCACAGAGAACAATCTGTGTGCTGCCCTGTCAGCTCAAGCTCCTGGGCTGGGAAGTATTGGGAGTTAAATGTATGGAATTACACAAATCACAGCAACTGGCATCACCCAGAGGGACAATCCAAGGCCCAAACAATTCCTCCACAGTCCACTCTGGGAAAAACACCCTGTGCCTGCCAGGAGCTCTGACCCTGCTTTTCCTACCAGCTCCTGAGCAGTGTCAGGGCCACCACGACGCCTTTAAAATCCAGATAAACCCCAAATCCTACACAGTGAATAATCCAAAGAAAGTACTGAATTGTTGTCATTAAAAGCTCAAAACTCATTAAGAATTCTATGACAACAGTGTAATGGACTCCCAGGAACCTCATGAATGCTCTCGGTTTCATTTTTGTGTATTTTTACTCCCTCATTTGGCAGCTTGTAAAACTTATCCTGGAATTCAGAGGTCAAGCAGGATCGACTTTGGATTGACCTTCACCTCTGTTCCCACTTTGTGCAAACACAACTCGTGCCCAGGTGGGTGAACTCATCACCTCAGCTTTTCACTCCAGAGTATCCCCTCCTTATTTCCCTGTAGATGAACTCAGATCCACTCCTCACCTCCACTGGTCATCCAAGCGTCCATTCTGTTCCCCACAGGCCCTGGTGGCCCCAGGGAGCTCCCTTGGCCTTTCTCCTGCCCCTCTGCAGCCCGAGGTCGCTACACAAACAGTTCTTGTGTCCCCTCTAAATGACCCCGGGTTTTCTGCTCAATGAATGGCATGACCCGTGCCCACTGCTCATGATTCACCCAACCAAAATCAAGAGCAAATGTTGCTTGGGCTTTAAGAACTTGAAATAACTCTGAAGCAAAAGAAATCACCTTTTTCTCCTGGTTTTTATTTTTATTTTTTCATTTAAGATGCTGGACTTGCCTCTGTGGATGTGTGCTGAGCTCTCACTGCAGGGGACTGTCAGGCCTGAATGGCTGTGAGTTCGTGTTCTTCTCAGTAGGGAATCAGAAATTATTCTTAGACCATAGAATTGTTTTCTGAAACCTTTCCCCTTTCCTCTTTGTGCCTTTGAATTTTTCAGCTGTTCCCTGTTGTCACTTCCCCTGCCTGACTTCTGTGCAGCTCCTAGCTGGGAAAAACTGGGAAAACTTAGGGGGTACAGAGGTGGAATTTTTGGCTGGATTTTTCTAACATTTCTAATTTTGCTGAACTTATTTCCCCAGTGAGAAGAGCACGAACTCACAGCCATGCAGGCCTGACAGTCACTGCGGGAAATCTGACACAGTATTAATAAGTAACCTTTCCTGAGAGCAGTCACCACCCCAGTCCTCCAGCCTTGTCAAATGTTTGCAATGAATGGACCCAAGTTCTAATCCTTAATCTAAATTTATGTCAGCTTTTGTTAGAAAGATACCGGACAGTAAATCATACAAGAGAATTTAAAAATTGCACAAAGAATAACAGGCCCAGACCAAACCCAACCGCCCCCATCAGTGCTCCACCCCAATTTTGGGAGAAACAGTGATACAGTTTATAAATACTCTCCTTCCACACTATTCAGTCCTTCACCGCACATCCCCAGAGAGGAGTCCCTCAGACCTTGCTCCCCTGAACACCAGGAGAGCTGGAGTTTCACCCAGATCCCACATTCCCATGGCAGTTAATCCCAGCAGGGAGGCAAAGAGGAACCCTGCATCCTCTGACATAGCCCACAGCACGGGCAGCACCAGGAGCCCTCCAGGCTCAGACCTCTGGTGCTGAAGCCTCTGGGCTTTGGCTGATCAAACACCACAGCTCTTGGCAAAGATGCCAGGAGAGTCGTGATTCTTCCTGTCCTGAAAGAGAGGAGGAAAAGAAAATTAAGTCGACTGCAGAAGGATTCCAGCTCTCAACTTCTGCTCTGATTCCTCACTCTGGGGTTTTATCCATGACAAGTGACACCAATTCAGAGTGCCCTTTTCCAGCATTTTTATTCCTAACTATTTCAGACATTAAAAGGATGCTCATTTCTCTTATTGTATTCTTTGCTTAATTTTATTAGAGGCATTTTCATCCCAGACCCCACTTGTCAGTTCTTCAATCCTTTAGCACTGGACTTGGCACAAAGGGATACCCGTGGTGCTGCATCACAAGAAATCCCAAAGAGAAACCCCTTCCAAACCTGACGGAGAAAGCTTTCAAGGCACTCCAGAACACAGACAGCTTTTCCTGCCTTGTCAGGCCACACCAATTCTGTCCCATCCACCTGAACTGTGCAGGTGAGGAAAAGGCTTTCCTTGCTCCTCGGGAATCACTGTCTGAGACCACAGATGTCCATCCTGGGCAGCACCTGGAAACAACGTGGGAAAGGCAAAATGAGAGTGTTTTCTATCAGAAAATTACTACTACTAATAAAAATAACAATCAAGAACTTCTGGACAAATTTAGTAACATCACTTTGATATGAGAAATACAGGCCATGCCCATCCTTGTAGCCCAGGTGGAAAACAGGAAGGAGAACTAGAGGAAAAGCAGAGTCCCTTATTTGATCTCTGGACACAAACTGAGGCCTTTTCCCTGTGAAACCAAACTCACCCTTCCAGGGTTCCTGAGATCAGCTACGAGGAGGCTTTTGGCACTCCAAGAGCAGCTGGGTCACAGCTGGATGCGGCTTGGGTCTGGGAGACACCGTGCTCCTTCTGGAATTATAGCACGCAAATGCCTGCTCCTGGCCCCAGGCCCGGAGATAAAATCTGTGGGGTTTTTTCCCTGTGCAACATTTGTTCACCCCTCCCAGGTTCCTGAGATCTGCACAGAGGAGGCTTTGGGCACCCCAAAGGCAGCCAGGGTTACAGGTGGGGGCAGCTTGGGGGCTGGGAGAAATCCTCATCCATTTGGAATTTTATCAGGCAGAAACCTGGCTGGGTGCACAGGTCTCTGGACACGACCAGTGGCCCTTTCCCCTGTGAAACAAAACTCACCCTGCCAGGCTCCTGAGACCACTTAGGAGGAGGGGTTTGACTCTCCAAGAGCAGTCGCAACGAGAGATGCTCACACAGAAGGCCATGCAGAAGAGGAAACGAGCGCACCCGCAGCCCCCCAAGGGCGCGCCCCCAACGCCCCAGACCCGGGCACCGCCAGCTCGGGCAGTCCCATAAAGCATCCCCCGCCTCCGCAGCGGCGGGACAGGCGGGGCCCGGGGTCCCGAGGAAACCGAGCGTGCCCGGAGGCGCGGCAGGACGGCAGCGCAGCGCCGCCTGGCGGCGGAGCAGGAGAGCAGCGCCGGGCCCCATGGCAGTATCGGTACCCGTGCGCCCCCCTGCTGTCCGCGGCGATGCAGCGCCCGATGCCGAGTTCCACGCCCGTGCCGCCGAGGGGAGAGGGGCACCGCTGGCTGGGGCCTCCCCGCCGACACGGACAGAAGCCGAAGCAGAAGCCCCGGTGCCATTGGCGGCCCCTACCCAGCGGGCCGGGCTCCGCACGGGCCCGCGGCCCCGCGCGGTATCGGGTCGTCCCGCTCCCGTCTTCGTCGCACCCGGCCCTGCTCCTGGCATGAAGCGCGTCACCGCCCCCGCGCCGTCCCGCCCCCCGCGCGTCATCGCGTGCGTTCGGCGGCCCGCCCCGGGGGAGGGCGCTACCCGGGGCGGTGCCGGGGCAGTGCCGGGGGCGGCACCGGGGGCGGTGCCGGGGGCGTTCCCGGTCGCCGTGCCGGGGTAGCCCGGGGAGCGGTTCCGGGAGCGGTTCGGGGGGCGGTGCCGATTGCAGTCCCGGTCACTGTCCCCAGTCCCCGTCCCCAGTCCTGGTCCCGGTCCCAGTCCCCCGGTTCCGGTCCCCGATCCTGGTCCCAGTCCCAGTTCCCCGTCCCGGAACCCGATCACGGTCCTGGTCCCAGTCCCCAATCCCGGTCCCGGTCCCTGTCTCCAGTCCCCGTCCCCGATCCCGGTTCCGGTCCCTGTCCCAGGTCCCCGTCCGCGATCCCGGTCCCTGTCCCATTTCCCCGTCCCGGTCCCCGATCCCAGTCCCGGTCCACGTCCCCGATCCCGATTTTTCCCCCCCTTTCACACTGATTTTTCCCCCGATTTATCAATGATTTTTTTCCCCATTTTTTTCCCATTTCTCACTGATATTTCCCCCCATTTTTCAGGGATTTTTTTCCCCCATTTCTCACTGATTTTTTTTTCCCATTCTTCATGGAGTTTTCCCCCCGTTTTTCACTGATTTTTCCCCATTTCTCACTGACTTTTCCCCCATTTTTCATGGATTTTTTCCAGATTTATCCCCATTTCCCACTGATTTTTCCCCATTTTTCATGGATTTTTCCCCCCCCCGTTTCTTACTTATGTTTTTCCCCGATTTCTCATTGATTCCCCCCCCCCCCCCCCCCCCCATTTCGCACTGATTTTTTACCCATTTTTCCCCATTTCTCACTGATTTCTTTCGCCATTTTTCATGGAATTTCCCCACCCATTTCTCACTGATTTTTCCCCCATTTCTCACGGATTTTTTCCCCACTTTCCCCCATTTCTCACTGATTTTTTCCCCCATTCTTCAGGGATTTTTTTCCCCATTTCTCACTGATTTTTTCCCCATTTCTCAATTAACTTTTCCCCACTTTTCCCCGTTGCTCACTGATTTGTTCTCCCATTTTTCATGGATTTTTTTCCCCATTTCTCACTGATTTTTCCCCCCCATTCTTCATGATTTACAGGATACTCTATCGTGAATGGAAAGCAATTAAAGGAAGGGGGAGGTTACCAGCCACCTGGTCAGCTCAGACAGCAGAGCTGCACACGCTTGTGAGAGCCTGTGAATTATAGCAGGACAAGACATTAAATATATTTACTGATTCTAAATATGCATATGCGGTAATACATGCATTTGGAAAACTATGGGGAAAAAAAGAGGTTTATTAAGCTGCAGAAGAAAGAAGAAAATAATTGGTTTACAAGGGATGGCAAGCAGTGGATACCAAAAGCTCTAGCCTTACAATTGTTAAAACAACTTCATTAAAGGAGTCGTTCTGTGCCTTCTTTGGGGTGAGGAAAAAAGGCTGAGGGGGGCTCCGACGTGGTTTGGGGCACCCCAAGGTCCCTGGGAGAGGGAGCCGGGCTGCGCTGGAGGAGCAGGTGAGTCGGGCATGGCGGGGGGTCATGGTGGGTGCCAGAACATTGAGAGGGAGGGGTGGGTGTAGAATGCATGAAAAACAGAACCTTAAAAAATAGCTAAATATAGTCTAAAAGGAATGTTTTATTGGCTTGTGTTTGGATAGAGGTAGGGTTTTTTTATAGATACTGTAAATAGAAAAGATAAAGAATAAAAATATAGAAGCAAATATAAGAAACCAATATATAAATATATTACATTACATTATATTATGTTATGAAAATAGAAATATATAAATATTCAGACTTTAAAAGGAATGTTTTATTGGTTTTTATTTGGTTAGAGGAGGGTTTTTTGAAAATAATATAGGCAAAAATATACAAATATGCAAAAATAGATACTGACATAAAATTATTATAACTATATATGCATATATATATGTAAGTATAAATATATAGAAAAAATATAAATATAAAATACATGTATGTAGTATGTAATAGAAATAATTTATCGATTTTAATATGTTCTATTAAATAGTATGTTATAATAGAATGTAAATAGCATCTAGTATATTAATATACTAGTAAAAACTACATGAAATAGTATATAAATATAGAATACACAATATAGACATATAAATCTACAGATATAAATATGAAAACTAAATAGAAAAATATATTCAAATAGAATTTAAAATAATCGAGTTTTTTGTTTCTATTTGGTTAGAGGCAGAGCTTTTAAAGAAATAATATTAAAAACTATGAACCTCCAAATATAGATGGATATAGATAAAATAGAAATAACATTAGTAATATAAATCTATGTATATAATGAATAATAAAATAATATTGTATATATGATAAATAGAATAGCAATTAAATTGAATATATGAAATATGTCTAGATTATGACTAGAAATTAAATATTAAAAAATAGATGATTTATATATATAAAAGGTTTTTTTTTCATTTGGTCAGAGGCAGGGCATTTTTAGTTTGGGTCGGGGTTTTTTTGGGGCGTTCATTGAGAGGATTTTATGACGGGTGGGGACTCTGGTGCTTGGAACTCTCTCCCTTCTCTGTCTGTCCCTGACAGGGCGGCAGTGCCGGGCTGAGTTGGGCGGCAGTGCTGCCGCCGTGTGGACACAGGCGGGTACTGCACCGTGCCCCTCTCAGGATGGCGGAAGGGCCCGCGGGCCGGGACCCAGCCGTGCGGCAGCGCTCAAGATGGCGGCCTCTCTAGGACCCCGGCGGATAGGCGTTTACATAAAACGCCTGTCCGCGCTCGCCGGCGCCCTCACGCCCGCGGCACCGGGGACCGCGCGGCCGTTGTCGGCACGCTCTGACACGTCCGGGAAAATTGTCGGCGAGCGGATCGGCGTCGGCGATGTAATCAGGCATCTTATGCCTACACACCGGGGTCCTGATTTTTTCCCGCCCTTTCTGCCGCCATTTTTGGCAGGTCAGCCGGGGTGCCGCCCGAGGCGCCATTTTGAGAGTGCGGACACACTCAAGATGGCGGCCTCTCTAGGACCCCGGCGGATAGGCGTTTACATAAAACGCCTGTCCGCGCCCGCCGGCGCCCTCACGCCCGCGGCACCGCGGACCGCGCGGCCGTTGTCGGCACGCTCTGAAACATCCGGGAAAATTGTCGGCGAGCGGATCGGCGTCGGCGATGTAATCAGGCATCTTATGCCTACACACCGGGGTCCTGATTTTTTCCCGCCCTTTCTGCCGCCATTTTTGGCAGGTCAGCCGGGGTGCCGCCCGAGGCGCCATTTTGAGAGTGCGGACACACTCAAGATGGCGGCCTCTCTAGGACCCCGGCGGATAGGCGTTTACATAAAACGCCTGCCCGCGCCCGCCGGCGCCCTCACGCCCGCGGCACCGCGGACCGCGCGGCCGTTGTCGGCACGCTCTGAAACATCCGGGAAAATTGTCGGCGAGCGGATCGGCGTCGGCGATGTAATCAGGCATCTTATGCCTACACACCGGGGTCCTGATTTTTTCCCGCCCTTTCTGCCGCCATTTTTGGCAGGTCAGGCGGGGTGCCGCCCGAGGCGCCATTTTGAGAGTGCGGACACACTCAAGATGGCGGCCTCTCTAGGACCCCGGCGGATAGGCGTTTACATAAAACGCCTGCCCGCGCCCGCCGGCGCCCTCACGCCCGCGGCACCGCGGACCGCGCGGCCGTTGTCGGCACGCTCTGAAACATCCGGGAAAATTGTCGGCGAGCGGATCGGCGTCGGCGATGTAATCAGGCATCTTATGCCTACACACTGGGGTCCTGATTTTTTCCCGCCCTTTCTGCCGCCATTTTTGGCAGGTCAGCCGGGGTGCCGCCCGAGGCGCCATTTTGAGAGTCCCGACACGCTCAAGATGGCGGCCTCTCTAGGACCCCGGCGGATAGGCGTTTACATAAAACGCCTGCCCGCGTTCGCCGGCATAAAAATAAATATGCATAAATATAAACATAGACATAAACATGCACAAACGTTAACCTGCATAGATATAAACATAAACATAAACATAAACATAAACATAAACATAAACATAAACATAAACATAAACATAAACATAAACATAAACATGCAAAACAATAATAATAAATATAAATATAAATAGAAATAGAAATACAAACATTAATAAAATCAGTGAGAAAGGGGGTAAAATCAGTGAGAAATGGGGGGGAAAAACCATGAAAAATGATGGAAAAATCAGAGAGAAATGGGGGAAAAATCGGTGAGGAATGGGGAAAAAGATCAACGAAAAATTGGGAAAAATCAGTCAGAAGTGGGGGATAAAAATCAGTGAGAAATGGGGGGAAAAGTCGGTGAGAAATGGGGAAAAAATCAGTGATTAATGGGCGGGAAAATGCATGAAAAATGGGGGGAATAATTCAGAGAGAAATGGGGGCAAATATCAGTGAGAAATGGGGGGGAAAATCAGGAAATATCCATGAAAATTGGGGGAAACATCCATGAAAAATGGCGGAAAAAATCAATGAAAAATGGCGGAAAAAATCAGTGAGAAATGGGGAAAAATGGGGAAAAAGGAGTGATAAATGGGGGAAAAAATCAGTGAGAAATGGGGAAAAATGGGGAAAAAATCCACGAAAAATGGGGGGAAAAATCCATGAAAAATCAACGGAAAAATCAGTGAGAAATGGGGAAAACATCATGGTGAAATGGGGCAAAAATCAGAGAGAAATGGGGAAAAATCATTGAAAAATGGGGGATAAAAATCAGTGAGAAATGGGGGGAAAATGGGGAAAAACATCAGTGAGAAATGGGGAAAAAAATCTTTGGTAAATTGGGGCAAAAATCATTGAGAAATGGGGAAAATAATCAGTGAGAAATGGGGAAAATTTGGGAAAAATCCAGGAAAATTGCGGGAAAAAATGCTTGAAAAATTGGGGAAAAAATCCGAGAGAAAATCCCCGGGAATCCCCGGGAAAAACCCCCCGGAATCCCCGAGAAAATCCCCCGGAATTCCCCGGGAAAATCCCCCCGGAATCCCCTGGAAAATCCCCCTGAATTCCCCGAGAAACTCATCCCGGAATCCCCGTGATAATCCGTCCGCTATCCCCGAGAAAATCCCCCAGGAATCCCCCAGAAAATCTCCCCGAAATCCCCGGGATAATCTCCCCGGAATCCCCGAGAAAATCCCTCGGAATTCCCCGGGAAAATCCTCCCGGAATCCAAGAGAAAATCCTCCCGGAATCCACGAGAAAATCCGCCCGGAATCCCCGGGAAAATCCTCCAGAAATCCCCGAGAAAATCCCCCGGAGTCCCCGGGAAAATCAACCCGGAATCGCCGGGAAAATCCCCCCAGAATCCCCGAGAAAATCCCCCGGAATTCCCCTAGAAAATCCCCCCGGACTCCCCGAGAAATTTCCCCCGGAATCCCCAGGAAAATAGCCCCCGGAATCCGCGAGAAAATCCCCCCGGAATCCACGCGAAAATCCCCCAGAAATCCCTGTGAAAGCCCCCCCGGAATCCCCAAGAAAATCTCCCCGGAATCCCCGAGAAAATTCGCCCGTAATACTCGGGAAAATATGCCCGGAATCCCCTGGAAAAACCCCCCGGAATCCCCTGGATAATCCCCCCGGAATCCCCGATAAAATCCCCCTGGAATCTCCAGGAAAATGCCCCGGGAATACGCGAGAAAATCCCCCCGGAATCCCCTGGAAAATCCCCCCTGAATCCCCGAGAAAAACCCCCCTGAATCCCCGAGAAAATCCCCCCGGATTCCCCTGAAAATCCCTCGGAATCCCCGGGCAAATCTCCCCGGACTCCCCGAGAAAATCCCCCCGGAATTCCCCGGGAAAATCCCCCCGGAATCCCCGAGAAAATCCCCTAGAATTCCCCGGGATAATCCCCCCGGAATCCCCGAGAAAATCCCCCCGCAATCGCCGAGAAAATCCCCCCGGAATCATCCCCTGGAATTCCCCGGGAAAATCATCCCGGAATCCCCGAGAATATCCCCCCGGTATCGCCGAGAAAACCCCCCCGGAATCCCCGGGAAAATCCCTCCGGACTCCCCGAAAAAATCCCCCGGAATCCCCGAGAAAATCCCCCGGAATTTCCCGGGAAAATCACCCCGGAATCCCCGAGAAAATTCTCCCGAAATACTCGGCAAAATCCCCCAGGAATCCACGGAAAATTCCCCGGAATCCAGGAGAAAATACCCCGGAATCCCCATGAAAATCCCCCCGGAATCTCCGAGAAAATCCCCCGGAATCCCCGCGAATATCCCCCCGGAATTCCCGGGAAAATCCCCATGAATTCCCCGGGAAAATAATCTCGGAATCCCCGAGAAAATCTCCCCGGAATCACCGAGATAATGGCCCCGGAATACCCGAGAACATCCCCCGGAATTGCCCGAGAAAATCATCCCGTAATCCCCGAGGAAATCCCCCCGGAACACTCGGGAAAATCCCCCCGGAATTCCTCGTAAAATCACCCCGGATACCCCGGGAAAATCCCTCCGGACTCCCCGAAAAATTCCCCCCGGAATACTCGGGAAAATCCCCCCGGAATCCCCGAGAAAATCCACCCGGAATCCCCTGGAAAATCCACCGGGAATTCCCCGGGAAATTCCTCGCTGAAACCCCTGGAAAATCCCCCCGGAATCCCGGAGAAAATCCCCCCGGAATTCCCCGGGAATATCCCCTCGGAATCCCCGGGAAAATCCCCCCGGACTCCCCGAAAAAATCCCCCCGGAATACTCGGGAAAATCCCCCCGGAATACTCGGGAAAATCCTCCCGGAATTCCCGAGAAAATCCCCCGGAATTCCCTGAGAAAATCGCCCCGGAATCCCAGTGAAAATCCCCCCGGAATCCCCGGGAAAATCCCCCAGGAATCCCCTGGAAAATCCCCCAGGTATCCCCGATAAAATCCCCCTGGAATCCCCTGGAAAATCCCCCTGGAATCGCGGGGAAAAAGCCCCCCGCATTTCCCGGGAAAAATCCCCCCGGAATCCCCGATAAAATCTCCCCGGAATCCCTGAGAAAATCCCCCCGGAATCCGCGAGAAAATATGCCCAGAATCCCCGATAAAATCCCCCCGGAATCCCCGGGAATATCCCCCAGGAATCCCCGATAAAATCCCCCCGGAATCCCCCAGAAATTCCCCCCGGAATCCCCGACAAAATCCCCCCGGAATTCCCGACAAAATCCTCCCGGAATCCCCGGAAAATCCCCCCGGAATCCCCGGAAAATCCCCGCGGAATTCCGGTCCATTTCTGTAGGAGAATAGTTTGTAAGGATAGTGCAGAAGGCACTAGTTGCCAACGAGTTACAGCTGTAGTGATTAGCAAGGAGTGGAAACAGCCTTGCCTGCCCAGTGAGGCTGGTTGTTATAAAAGCGTGGGTCAGCTGGCTGCCAGTTTCACTAAGCACAGCTCCAGCTGGAGGTGCAGAGCCTGCTGCAGTGTGGGCTGGAGCCTGCTGGCTGTGCTGCGAGGAGGAAGGGACACGTGGCCGTGCAAGGGATGGACAAGGTGAGAGGATGCTGTGTGTGGGACAGACAGGCTCAGGTGGCTGGGGAAGGGACAGGCTGGGGTTTAGCCAGTCGTACAGAGGAGAGGAGGAGTCGGTGCTGTGTGGAGCTGCCTGTGAGAAAAGGAGTCAGAGTTGCCTCAAAGAAATCTGTGGAGAGAAGGCATGAAAAGTGTGTAATGAAAGACTAATGTTGGTGCCTGTCATGTCTGTCTTGATATAATTGCTACACGTTTTCTCGGAATGCTTGAATTTAGACATAAAATGAAAACTTTATTGTAAGAAAGGAATGCATTTCTCACCAAAGTGGTGTAGGGTGGGGGATCACAACTCACAGATGGCCTGGAAGCGGAACGGCCACAGGGGTTACTGTAACTGGGCCTCCAGTACCAAAGCCCCAGTGGGTTTAAAGGCTAGAGCTGGGCTGGGATTAGCACGGGCTCTGCAGCTGGGCTCATGCACAGGTCTGTCAGCACTCCTACCCGAGGACAGTCCCTCACCTAGGGAGAGGTTCTAGGCCTGGAGATGAGGCTGAGTTTGGGAAGGGTGCTGAGGACATGGTTAGGGAGGGATGTAAATGCATATCAAAAGACTTAATTTTGAGGGGTGGCAAGCATTAGCTATAAAACAGTAAGTATTTACAGCTAAAGGCTGGAGGTGGGGGCTGTCTGAGGAGGACAGGACTGTTTAAGGCTGAAGTTGGAAGAGAAACCTTGGTGAAGCTTTTGCGTTAGAAACGGCCTCACCTGCCAAATCAGATTTTTGTCTTCAGGATTGCATGAGTGAGGATGCCACAGCCAAGGAAAAGGTTCAGGTTTGGGAGGCAAAGGCGAGTTAGGCAGGGCTGCAGGGCTGGGGCTTGGCTGTTTCCATACTGCTCAGGGCAGCAAAGGGTAGCTGGCTCACTGGGCCTTGGATCTAGAACTCTTTCTGGAACAAGGTGGAGAGCTGAGGTTCATGCAAGGAAGGGGCCAGGAATTCTTTGTCTGACTGGAAAATGCCAGAGGGGCAGTGTGTGACTCGGATAGGATGATATGTTCGTCTGGCGAGAGTCACAAAAGAATATTTTGGTTTACTGATAACTGGGCAGCTCAGAAGTTACTACTTGACTTAGTTGCTGCTCCCATCTGTTGCACACATAAACAGAGCAAAGCAGACGAATTCTCTCGGAGCCTGAGGTCTTTGACTGGCCCTCCAAAAATGCTGCCCGCTAAAAAACAGACGTGGGGGAGGAAAGTTGTCAGATACAATAGAGCAAGAAAAGGCCACGGGCTTCAAAGTGCCCTCCAGCAGACCATGGAAGTGACGTGTCTGGAAGTGAAACCAGCAGTCTGCTTCCCCAGCCTCCTGGAAGCCTCTAACAGCTACACAGGCAGTGAGGGGAGAGAACAATTCAACCTAAAAATAATTTTCAGTAGCGTTCTGCACTGCTGTTAAAAATACTGCAACCAGGGAATGTGGTGTGGTGATAACTATTAGGCCTGTAAGTCTGGTAACTGGGGCTTTTAGCTCAAACATCTCGGTATGGCTACTTTGAGCCTTGTAAAAGCTGCGTTAAGTCCAATTTCTTGGGTAGTTCTACTAGCTCTAGCCTTGCTTTTCATCCCCTCAGTAACAAAGCAACTCCCTCTCGAGAATGTTATTTACTTTCCATATGATGTGCCTACCAATTTCTGGAATTGCAAATGTCTTTGGATACATGCGTAAATTTAAGTTTCAAGAAAGCTGTCAAGCTAAAACAAAGGCTTGCCATAATGCAGAAGAAAATGTTTTATGGAAGAACTGAGAGGTCCCTACCTGGGCATAGAATTTGCTATACGAAGGTGTGTTCCAAACGGATCTGCCATCTAAACAAGCAGAAAAATAGTTGGAATGTAGTGAGTTCAATTGAACTATTGCTAGAAATAGGAATTATTAGCAGAGCTTGGAGCATGATATCACTAGCAGCAGTAAGACGCTTTTAGCTTGCTTCTCATCAATTACTTGTAAAAAGCATTTGTACCTAGTGTGTAGCAATTAATATTTCCCCATTTTCTTCCCCCCCGCCCCCCAGTCTCAGGTACTCCTTTTATTTTACCCTTTTCTGTCTTGTAACATCACCTTCCTTTATTTTATTCTATCTTCTGTTCTCAGAACATCGCAGCATCCTCTGTCAATGTGAAAGCATTTGTTCATCCTGTCTTGGAATGGCTGTCAATGTTGCCCTCTTCTGGATCACTTTTTTTTTTTTTTTTTTTTTTAACAATATGTTGCTAAATGTCAGGAAAATTAATCCACAAACACCAGCGGTTTATGTCCAAAAAGGAAACAGAGGAGTCCTTTTTGCTTTATTCGAATAAAGGGAGAGGCCATGGGACATTCCCCTGGGATCTCTCAAATTTTTGGAGGACGCAGCCTCCTTTTTATCCTATTTTCCCGGCCGCATTTCCCTCTCTCTTTTCCCATTGGCTGAGGTACTTGAGAGGCACAGACTTCCCGGAACGCCTGATACCTGAAATTCCCCTCTAATGTATAACCCTCCCTTTTAATTTTTAATTCTTATAGAATTCATAGCTTCCCCCCGTTGCTTCTTTCATCTTTCGATATCCAATTTCATTTATCAGCAGCCCTGCAGTTTGTTTGTAAAGGCAACTATCTCTTTCCATTCATCAATCAGTGGAATCCATCCCATTGTTTCTTTTATCTCTCAGTGCTAGCCTTATCTACAGGCTGATCCACAGCTCATTTGTAAAGACAAATTCAACATTCCTCTCAGCTAATAAATGAGAAGTTAGCTGAAAAAAGTAAAAACTGGATTTTTTTTCCGGTGTGTGTCGGACAATACAGTGGAGAGAATTTGCGGGAGGATGATCGAGGATATCCTATTATAATATCGTTCTCGGACATTTTACTATTTTAGATCATCAGTTGTATTCTGAAAGAAATCTATTTTAATGATATGTGTACGTTTGCACGAAGTTATAGTTAAATATAGCTTGCGGCTGGGCTCTTTAATGAATAGGGGTATTTTTGGTTTTAATTCAATATTTTATGCTTGTGGTGTGTAGTGTGCTGATTTATTTTTTAATGTTATTTACTACGTGCGCTTTTGTTTTTGAGTGAAGGTAACTTTCTGGATGGCTTTGTATTTGAGGCAGAATGAATTGAAGTAGGTTTTTAAAACTGATTTTTCATATGTACGATGGGGAGTTTAGTAGGGGCAGCTCTGATGGTGGGGGCTTGGTTGTTAATTTTATCAGACGGCTTTTGTTAGATACAGCTTTTAATTCTGGAAAGTTTTTTTTTCTAATGTCGTGCTTTGAAGGTGGTTTTCGAGGATGTATGGTATAGCTTTATTTTGTTTGTAGATGGTGTATGATAAGGGCTATGGTCTATTTATCTAATGCCATGTTTTTTCATTCAGGTGTTGATAAGGGAGTTCTTGAATGGCGTTTTGTGTTGTTTTTGTTTTTGGTGGGGCGTTGTTTTTAAAGGATACCTTGATAAGGTTTGCCGATGGCGTTCTAGCCTGTAGCATAAGGCATAGGGTAGTTTTTGAATTATTTTGTGGTGGCTTTGATTCTTGCCAGTATGTAGTGTTTGTTTGAGGTAATGCTGTGTAGCTAATTTCTGTTTTCTTATTAATATTAGAATTGGAGTGTTGTAGTATATGGGCTGTTATTATATCCTAGGGGTTCTATTTATTTGGTTTGATTGTTTTCTAGTTATGGATAATTTTTCTCAAAAAACCATTTTCAGGATTTCAGGCGTGACACAAAAGAACGCTCAGATTGCTGGAAGGGAAACGTGTGCCCAGATTGTCTCGAAGCAGTGCTGCTGTCGGTTCTCGTTCAGTTGTGTCTTCTGAAAATGAGACTGTTGTATTCATTGCGCTGTGCTAAACACTTGTCATTCTCCCAATGCCAGGAAACAGATGAAGCTTGAAGAAAGAGGAAGGAATTTGGAAGCGTACAAACAAGCTGAGAAGAGGTTCAGAGATCAGGGTGCTCACTGGCAGCAGGGGCTGGGGTTAGGGCTGAGCAGGAGCAAAGCCGGAGCACATCAACCTCACCTCGTGTTTTCTCGGGGGCTTTATGGCCCTGGCAAGAGAGAGATGTTCACTGATGAGTCCCAGGCCGAGCCGTGAGCACAGCATGTTGTGTTGGAGCTGGGGGTTTTTTTTGAGACGTTCAGCAGCCACACTCTCTAGTCAAGAGTCCTGAGGTTTGTTGCTGCTCCACTTTCATCCTCATATCCAGCTTCCAGCCCTTTTCTTCTCTCTGTCCAGTGTGTCTTTTGTGTTCCTTTCTTGTCCTGTGTGCTCCCCATCCCATTCCCGTTCCCTACGGAGGGGGAGGGTGTGGAGACTGGGGGCTCCGACGTGGTTTGGGGCACCCCAAGGTCCCTGGGAAAGGGAGCCGGGCTGCGCTGGAGGAGCAGGTGAGTCGGGCATGGGGGGGGGGGGGGGGGGGGGGGTCATGGTGGGTGCCAGAACATTGAGAGGGAGGGGTGGGTGTAGAATGCATGAAAAACAGAACCATAAAAAATACCTAAATATAGTCTAAAAGGAATGTTTAAATGCTTTTTATTTGGGTAGAGGCA
>NW_028276692.1:0-67656 GCF_052056855.1 Sturnus vulgaris | reverse complement strand
TCTGAACTCCAGCGGTCAGTTGCAGCTCTGCCCAACAGCGTGTTCTCAGTTCTGCGGGCAAGCACGCCCTCTTGCCTTGGCCCCGAGTGCAAAGTCCCGAGCGAGCACTCGACTCAGTGCAATGCACCCGGAAGGACGCTCTCGCTCGTCTTTCAAGGAGCGATTACCTACAGCAGAAGCAGCAGAGGCACAAACTGCATGACGAGAAGGGACAACGTAGAACACGTCTCTGTCCTGGCGCATTTTCGTGTGCGATACTTCCCTCCGGGTCTTCGGGCCTTGCGAAGCCCTGTGTACTGCGAGCGCTGCTACTCGCAGCTGAGAAGGACCGTGGAGCTAGCGGCGAATTCGGAGAGCTCTTCGCTGCACTGCGCCGCTCGCAAGCGGCTTCGTTCTTCGCCTTCTGCCGTCCGGCGAGAGCTGAACTCCAGCGGTCAGTTGCAGCTCTGCCCAACAGCGTGTTCTCAGTTCTGCGGGCAAGCACGCCCTCTTGCCTTGGCCCCGAGTGCAAAGTCCCGAGCGAGCACTCGACTCAGTGCAATGCACCCGGAAGGACGCTCTCGCTCGTCTTTCAAGGAGCGATTACCTACAGCAGAAGCAGCAGAGGCACAAACTGCATGACGAGAAGGGACAACGTAGAACACGTCTCTGTCCTGGCGCATTTTCGTGTGCGATACTTCCCTCCGGGTCTTCGGGCCTTGCGAAGCCCTGTGTACTGCGAGCGCTGCTACTCGCAGCTGAGAAGGACCGTGGAGCTAGCGGCGAATTCGGAGAGCTCTTCGCTGCACTGCGCCGCTCGCAAGCGGCTTCGTTCTTCGCCTTCTGCCGTCCGGCGAGAGCTGAACTCCAGCGGTCAGTTGCAGCTCTGCCCAACAGCGTGTTCTCAGTTCTGCGGGCAAGCACGCCCTCTTGCCTTGGCCCCGAGAGCAAAGCCCCGAGCGAGCACTCGACTCAGTGCAATGCACCCGGAAGGACGCTCTCGCTCGCCTTTCAAGGAGCGATTCCTAACAGCAGAAGCAGCAGAGGCACAAACTGCATGACGAGAAGGGACAACGTAGAACACGTCTCTGTCCTGGCGCATTTTCGTGTGCGAAACTTCCCTCCGGGTCTTCGGGCCTTGCGAAGCCCTGTGTACTGCGAGCGCTGCTACTCGCAGCTGAGAAGGACCGTGGAGCTAGCGGCGAATTCGGAGAGCTCTTCGCTGCACTGCGCCGCTCGCAAGCGGCTTCGTTCTTCGCCTTCTGCCGTCCGGCGAGAGCTGAACTCCAGCGGTCAGTTGCAGCTCTGCCCAACAGCGTGTTCTCAGTTCTGCGGGCAAGCACGCCCTCTTGCCTTGGCCCCGAGAGCAAAGTCCCGAGCGAGCACTCGACTCAGTGCAATGCACCCGGAAGGACGCTCTCGCTCGCCTTTCAAGGAGCGATTCCTAACAGCAGAAGCAGCAGAGGCACAAACTGCATGACGAGAAGGGACAACGTAGAACACGTCTCTGTCCTGGCGCATTTTCGTGTGCGATACTTCCCTCCGCGTCTTCGGGCCTTGCGAAGCTCTGTGTACTGCGAGCGCTGCTACTCGCAGCTGAGAAGGACCGTGGAGCTAGCGGCGAATTCGGAGAGCTCTTCGCTGCACTGCGCCGCTCGCAAGCGGCTTCGTTCTTCGCCTTCTGCCGTCCGGCGAGAGCTGAACTCCAGCGGTCAGTTGCAGCTCTGCCCAACAGCGTGTTCTCAGTTCTGCGGGCAAGCACGCCCTCTTGCCTTGGCCCCGAGAGCAAAGCCCCGAGCGAGCACTCGACTCAGTGCAATGCACCCGGAAGGACGCTCTCGCTCGCCTTTCAAGGAGCGATTCCTAACAGCAGAAGCAGCAGAGGCACAAACTGCATGACGAGAAGGGACAACGTAGAACACGTCTCTGTCCTGGCGCATTTTCGTGTGCGAAACTTCCCTCCGGGTCTTCGGGCCTTGCGAAGCCCTGTGTACTGCGAGCGCTGCTACTCGCAGCTGAGAAGGACCGTGGAGCTAGCGGCGAATTCGGAGAGCTCTTCGCTGCACTGCGCCGCTCGCAAGCGGCTTCGTTCTTCGCCTTCTGCCGTCCGGCGAGAGCTGAACTCCAGCGGTCAGTTGCAGCTCTGCCCAACAGCGTGTTCTCAGTTCTGCGGGCAAGCACGCCCTCTTGCCTTGGCCCCGAGAGCAAAGTCCCGAGCGAGCACTCGACTCAGTGCAATGCACCCGGAAGGACGCTCTCGCTCGCCTTTCAAGGAGCGATTCCTAACAGCAGAAGCAGCAGAGGCACAAACTGCATGACGAGAAGGGACAACGTAGAACACGTCTCTGTCCTGGCGCATTTTCGTGTGCGATACTTCCCTCCGGGTCTTCGGGCCTTGCGAAGCTCTGTGTACTGCGAGCGCTGCTACTCGCAGCTGAGAAGGACCGTGGAGCTAGCGGCGAATTCGGAGAGCTCTTCGCTGCACTGCGCCGCTCGCAAGCGGCTTCGTTCTTCGCCTTCTGCCGTCCGGCGAGAGCTGAACTCCAGCGGTCAGTTGCAGCTCTGCCCAACAGCGTGTTCTCAGTTCTGCGGGCAAGCACGCCCTCTTGCCTTGGCCCCGAGAGCAAAGCCCCGAGCGAGCACTCGACTCAGTGCAATGCACCCGGAAGGACGCTCTCGCTCGCCTTTCAAGGAGCGATTCCTAACAGCAGAAGCAGCAGAGGCACAAACTGCATGACGAGAAGGGACAACGTAGAACACGTCTCTGTCCTGGCGCATTTTCGTGTGCGATACTTCCCTCCGGGTCTTCGGGCCTTGCGAAGCTCTGTGTACTGCGAGCGCTGCTACTCGCAGCTGAGAAGGACCGTGGAGCTAGCGGCGAATTCGGAGAGCTCTTCGCTGCACTGCGCCGCTCGCAAGCGGCTTCGTTCTTCGCCTTCTGCCGTCCGGCGAGAGCTGAACTCCAGCGGTCAGTTGCAGCTCTGCCCAACAGCGTGTTCTCAGTTCTGCGGGCAAGCACGCCCTCTTGCCTTGGCCCCGAGAGCAAAGTCCCGAGCGAGCACTCGACTCAGTGCAATGCACCCGGAAGGACGCTCTCGCTCGTCTTTCAAGGAGCGATTCCTAACAGCAGAAGCAGCAGAGGCACAAACTGCATGACGAGAAGGGACAACGTAGAACACGTCTCTGTCCTGGCACATTTTCGTGTGCGATACTTCCCTCCGGGTCTTCGGGCCTTGCGAAGCCCTGTGTACTGCGAGCGCTGCTACTCGCAGCTGAGAAGGACCGTGGAGCTAGCGGCGAATTCGGAGAGCTCTTCGCTGCACTGCGCCGCTCGCAAGCGGCTTCGTTCTTCGCCTTCTGCCGTCCGGCGAGAGCTGAACTCCAGCGGTCAGTTGCAGCTCTGCCCAACAGCGTGTTCTCAGTTCTGCGGGCAAGCACGCCCTCTTGCCTTGGCCCCGAGAGCAAAGTCCCGAGCGAGCACTCGACTCAGTGCAATGCACCCGGAAGGACGCTCTCGCTCGCCTTTCAAGGAGCGATTCCTAACAGCAGAAGCAGCAGAGGCACAAACTGCATGACGAGAAGGGACAACGTAGAACACGTCTCTGTCCTGGCACATTTCCGTGTGCCATACTTCCCTCCGGGTCTTCGGGCCTTGCGAAGCTCTGTGTACTGCGAGCGCTGCTACTCGCAGCTGAGAAGGACCGTGGAGCTAGCGGCGAATTCGGAGAGCTCTTCGCTGCACTGCGCCGCTCGCAAGCGGCTTCGTTCTTCGCCTTCTGCCGTCCGGCGAGAGCTGAACTCCAGCGGTCAGTTGCAGCTCTGCCCAACAGCGTGTTCTCAGTTCTGCGGGCAAGCACGCCCTCTTGCCTTGGCCCCGAGAGCAAAGTCCCGAGCGAGCACTCGACTCAGTGCAATGCACCCGGAAGGACGCTCTCGCTCGCCTTTCAAGGAGCGATTCCTAACAGCAGAAGCAGCAGAGGCACAAACTGCATGACGAGAAGGGACAACGTAGAACACGTCTCTGTCCTGGCACATTTTCGTGTGCGAAACTTCCCTCCGGGTCTTCGGGCCTTGCGAAGCCCTGTGTACTGCGAGCGCTGCTACTCGCAGCTGAGAAGGACCGTGGAGCTAGCGGCGAATTCGGAGAGCTCTTCGCTGCACTGCGCCGCTCGCAAGCGGCTTCGTTCTTCGCCTTCTGCCGTCCGGCGAGAGCTGAACTCCAGCGGTAAGTTGCAGCTCTGCCCAACAGCGTGTTCTCAGTTCTGCGGGCAAGCACGCCCTCTTGCCTTGGCCCCGAGAGCAAAGTCCCGAGCGAGCATTCGACTTAGTGCAATGCACCCAGAAGGACGCTCTCGCTCGTCTTTCAAGGAGCGATTCCTAACAGCAGAAGCAGCAGAGGCACAAACTGCATGACGAGAAGGGACAACGTAGAACACGTCTCTGTCCTGGCACATTTCCGTGTGCCATACTTCCCTCCGGGTCTTCGGGCCTTGCGAAGCTCTGTGTACTGCGAGCGCTGCTACTCGCAGCTGAGAAGGACCGTGGAGCTAGCGGCGAATTCGGAGAGCTCTTCGCTGCACTGCGCCGCTCGCAAGCGGCTTCGTTCTTCGCCTTCTGCCGTCCGGCGAGAGCTGAACTCCAGCGGTCAGTTGCAGCTCTGCCCAACAGCGTGTTCTCAGTTCTGCGGGCAAGCACGCCCTCTTGCCTTGGCCCCGAGAGCAAAGTCCCGAGCGAGCACTCGACTCAGTGCAATGCACCCGGAAAGACGCTGTTGCTCGCCTTTCAAGGAGCGATTCCTAACAGCAGAAGCAGCAGAGGCACAAACTGCATGACGAGAAGGGACAACGTAGAACACGTCTCTGTCCTGGTACATTTTCCTGTGCGAAACTTCCCTCCGGGTCTTCGGTCCTTGCGAAGCTCTATGTACTGTGAGCGCTGCTACTTGCAGCTGAGAAAGACCGTGGAGCTAGCGGCGAATTCGGAGAGCGCTGAGCACGTAGTCAAGAAGCGAGACGTGTCCCTGCAACGCGGTGCTAATAGCAGCTTCCTCGCGGCCGGGGCGAGCTCCGGCCACAAGACATTCTCGTCCTGGCAACGGATCTCTGTGAAGGGCGTAGGCGAAAAGCTTTCGTTTTCCATTCGAACTGCGAGAGAGGCAGACTGTTGCACGGAGCTCTGAGAACAAAGGTGCACGCCCTAGGCGGGCTTGGGCAGAAGCAGCGTTCTCTAGCTCTTGGCTGCCGGCGCACTTGTGGTTGTGTGGCGCCCTTGCAGCGGCTTCTGGCCGCCGGCAAGTGAAAGCGGCTCCACGCTTGGGCGAGGGCGGTGAACGAAGCGGCACTAGTCCCGTGCTTGTGTGCACCACGTTACAGGCTACTAGGAGAGGAAGGTGGTTGACTCTCGCTTGCCTTCCTAAGTGCCCTTAGCAGTCGGAAGGAGCAAGCTGAAGCACTGCTGCTTGTGCTGCTCCTTGGTTCCCTTGCAGCCCGCTGTGAAAGCATTGGCGGTCGCTTCTAGGCGCCGAGTTGCACACAGCACCACTGTAAGTGCCGCGGAGAAGGGAAATCCAGAGTGCAGCGAGGAGCTGGACGTGGCTTACGTGCAGTAAGGAGAAGGTGAACCTAGGCACTGCCTCTTCAATCTGGCCGCCTCTGCTCTGGTAGCAACTTTTGCAAGTCGCAGAGGGAGCTGCGAGTATGTAGAACGGAGGGCAGCGAGACGCCGTGTGTTATGCGCCCTTTCAGGGCTGCTGCCAGGGTGCCACTTTAAGAACGCCTTCTTCTTCCTCGCGTCCTTCCTCCACTATAGTCTCCTGGATTCACCTGAGACTCTTCCTAGGCATCTCCCTGATCCTTTTTGCAATGAGTCTCACATCATTCTCCTGAAGAAACTGTCTGCTTATAGTTTGCATGGGTGGGCTGTTTGCTGGGTGACAAACTGGGTGATGGCCAGGCCCACAGAGTGGTGGGAAATAGAGTTCATCCAGCTGGTCCCCAAGGCTCGGTCTTGGGCCCAGTCCTGTTTAATATCTTGCTCAGTGTTCTGGACAAGGGGATAGAGTACACGCCCAGGAAGTTCACAGATGATGCAAAGTTGGCTGGTAGTGTTTTTTTCTTCTGGAGGACAGCAGGCTCTGCTTCTTCTTCCTCCTGTTCTGAGGTCGCTGCTCCCTCTTCATCCCTCATTAAGTGTGCTGATTTTGTCACTTGGATGAGAAAACAAACAATTTTAGCAACAATACTAGTGGCAGGGTACAAGAAAGGAAGAGTTCACACGAATCCCCCCCCCCCCCCGCCCAACAACAGAAAATACCTGATGGCTCCTCTGCCCAGCTTACTGACTACACCGGAACCCATTGTCCCCCAAAGATACTCCCTTCTCCCTGCCCCCAGCCATGATGTGAGATGGAATAGAATAACTAAGATTAAGATTCTCCCTATGGAATTCCATCATACTTCGATTCTGGGAAAAAAAATTTCTTGAAGTTCTATCATTTCAGATCATTTGAATTTGAATTTGCATACTAAAAAGTCTAGCCAGAAACTCATGACAATATTAATAGCCCATTCTAGAATGTCCGAGATGATAGACACTTCTTTCAAGAGAATGTGATACCTCACCTGACTTCTCCAGAATTTAAATGAACAGCGGGAGTAGTCTACAAGATTCTTGCTGCCATCTGGATTTCCTGGTATTTGGCTGGTCTATGTAAACCAACCAGCTATTCAGCAGAGGGAATATTAGTGTGATACTTGATGGTATGTGAGATGGAACACAGTAATTTATGGCTTTTTGCATAGTGATGAAGCTGTAAAGAAAGCTCCGTAATGCTCAGACAAGGAGGCTGCTGGACTTCAAGCAGCAAAGGCCCAAAACGAACCAGTGAAAAGGTGTCATTGAAAAAAAAAAAAAAGCCAGGTGGGGAGCAAAGTGATACTTAAGGGCAGTTTACTGAAAGAGGGAATCTAGTGAAAAAAAAAGTCCAAGAGTGAAGGAATAACAGAGAAAATGAAACTAAGGAAGGAAATCAATCTCAGCTAATCATTTCAGAAGCTAACAAGTTGTCATTGCAATGATGCATAAAGTGAGAAAAAATAAATATGTCTGCGCCAAAATCTGAAATATGAACTTTATTGCATTCTGTCTTCCACGGAATCATACAACAGTCTGTGATTAAAGATCATGTAGTCCAACTTCCTTGCCAGGTAGATCTTACAGTAGATCAAATTGCTCAAGACTAGCCAAACTGATAAGGAGCACTCTCAATGATGGGGCATCCACAACTTCTCTGGAACACCCGTTTGAGTGTCTCACCAGCTTCATTGTAGAAAAGTTTTTCCTTTTAGCCAATCTAAACCTAGTCTCAGTTTGAAAGCATGGCCCCTTATCCTGTCTCTGCAAACTTTCCTAAAAAGTCTTTCTCCATTTGTCTTATACCCTCTTTACATATTCAAAGGCCACAATACTGTCTCTCCAGAAACCTCTCTTCTCCAGGCTAAAAGATCCTACTTTTCACAAGAACCAGGTCATAAACTGAGATGGAAGACATCTCAGGAGATCAGATCATGCAACAGCTCAGCGTAAGAATAGCTCTGAAGTCAGATCAACTAGCTTAGGGCTGTGTCTGTTTGAATTTTGAAAATTAGCAGGACTTGAAATGCTTCAAGGAAGAGAACTCGGGGTGGCTCCAGAAACAGCCTGAGAAACTCGAGCAAACTCGAAACCTCAGAAACTACCACTGCTTTCTCTCCCTCAGCCCAAGCAGTCCCAAAGAAGAAGTGTTCCCAGCAGGCTGGGATAGCACACATATACACTACATATACGTGACAGGCATCGCCAGCAGCCACATCCTGCTCCTTTCTGTGGCTGGCAAGAGTGAGACTGGATGTTTACATGTGGGCAAACTGGGTCCCTCCAGCAGCTCACACACTCAGCCTGCCCAGTGACCCCACTGAATTCCAGTATTAGCAGTGTGCCAAGGCCACAGCACTACTCCGCTTGCTGGCACAGACCATCACACGCCTCCTAAATCAGTCAGGACTCCCCTGGTCCCACAGCCAGCACCCCACTTGCCCTCCGCCAGGCCACTGCCATTGTTCACCAACTTCTCCACTTTGATCTTTGCTGGTGCTCTCAACACTGGCACACCCAGATGTTCTGCAGCTGTTGTCTCCTGGTGGAAAGGACTTGTAAAGCCATGTTTCCTAACAAGACTTCCACAACCTTTCAAAGCAACCTTTACTGGAGTATGAACAATCTCATTCAAATGTCAACATTTCTTTTCCCGTATGTGAAATCAGAATTTCCTTCTTCCGGGCATGCCCAAAACAAGGCACAAACTACATTGTGCCTTCTGTTTCACATGCTGACTCGTTTGTAAACAATGCTAGGAGAATACCTGTTTTGATCCAAGCTAATCTCTGGCCCTTATAGTGCTTTCGGTAGTTAGTTTTGCTTTGTTATTTACTTGATGTCCCATTGAATTGTTGAATCATAAACAGACTACCTGTCTGTATAGCAGCATAGCAGTGATGAATAAATGCAAGAGAAGGAGCAAGGTGATTGTTTGCTAGACTCTTCCTAGAAACTGAGAAATCTGTTACTTAATGCTGACCACAGCAGATGGAGGAAGCATCCTACATGATGTCAAAGCAATGAAGCTGTAATCACTTTTATGATTACAGTCAAGGCACTGCTTTTGCCACCATAAGTGGAGTGCAGGGAATCTTAAAAGACGACACTCTAACTGTTGTCCATGCTCACTGAGAAAATAATGCTTTTACAGCAGAGCAGGTCTCACCGCAGCTAAATCATGGCTTCAACTGTACACCGCCTTCAAAAAGCCCACAAAAACACAAATGAAAGGATTTGGAACCCAAGGGAATCTCGGATTGTGACATCAGCTCACTCTGGATTCTTTCCAAATTCTCAATTCCATTTTCTTCCGAGCCAATTTTCCCACCTAACTTGAGATGTAATTTATGGATTTCCAACACATCTAGTTACCTTAGAATTAGATTGCCACTAGCCAAAAAGACAGAAACAAGCAGTTAAGTGAAGACTGAAACCATGGTTGTTTAGAACAGCAAAACTTGGGCGAAACTATTCTTAAGAAAACCAAAACTTTTAGGACTTACCCATGTATTTTTGGAGGTGGAAAAAGTTTTACATCGAAAAGTCCCTAGGGAACTCTCTTCAGTGCCTGGAGAGCCGCTGTCGCTCGCCTTTCAAGGACCTATTCGTCACAGCAGAGGCAGCAGAGCACAAGATGGCCGACGAGAAGGGGCAGTGTAGAACTCTCTGTCTGTCTGTGTCTCTACTCAGTGTAGAACGTCTCTATCCTGGCACATTTTCGAGTGCGATACTTCCCTCCGGGTCTTCGGTCCTTGCGAAGCTCTATGTACTGTGAGCGCTGCTACTTGCAGCTGAGAAAGACCGTGGAGCTAGCGGCGAATTCGGAGAGCGCTGAGCACGTAGTCAAGAAGCGAGACGTGTCCCTGCAACGCGGTGCTAATAGCAGCTTCCTCGCGGCGGGGGCGAGCTCCGGCCACAAGGCATTCTCGTCCTGGCAACGGATCTCTGTGACGGGCGTAGGCGAAAAGCTTTCGTTTTCCATTCGAACTGCGAGAGAGGCAGACTGTTGCACGGAGCTCTGAGAACAAAGGTGCACGCCCTAGGCGGGCTTGGGCAGAAGCAGCGTTCTCTAGCTCTTGGCTGCCGGCGCACTTGTGGTTGTGTGGCGCCCTTGCAGCGGCTTCTGGCCGCCGGCAAGTGAAAGCGGCTCCACGCTTGGGCGAGGGCGGTGAACGAAGCGGCACTAGTCCCGTGCTTGTGTGCACCACGTTACTAGGAGAGGAAGGTGGTTGACTCTCGCTTGCCTTCCCAAGTGCCCTTAGCAGTCGGAAGGAGCAAGCTGAAGCACTGCTGCTTGTGCTGCTCCTTGGTTCCCTTGCAGCCCGCTGTGAAAGCATTGGCGGTCACTTCTAGGCGCCGAGTTGCACACAGCACCACGGTAAGTGCCTCGGAGAAGGGAAATCCAGAGTGCAGCGAGGAGCTGGACGTGGCTTACGTGCAGTAAGGAGAAGGTGAACCTAGGCACTGCCTCTTCAATCTGGCCGCCTCTGCTCTGGTAGCAACTTTTGCAAGTCGGCAGAGGGAGCCGCGAGTATGTAGAACGGAGGGCAGCGAGATGCCGTGTGTTATGCGCCTTTTCAGGGCTGCTGCCAGGGTGCTACTTTAAGAACGCCTTTTTCTTCCTCGCGTCCTTCTCGCTTCGCTCTAGCTGCATGGAGTACAGCACAGCGAAGGAGTGAGGAAGGGCTCTGCCCCAGCTTTTGTCCCGGCCTGCCTGTGCTGCGCCTTTAGCTGCACACGAGAACAACGGCATTTCTTACCCGCAAGGTAAAAAAGGCTTTAGTGTAGCCTTAGGAATGGCAAGTGCCTAGGCATTAAGTTGAGCGACCACGTATGAGGGAGTCTTTAGAGGTTTCCTCCCCCATGGCGCAGGTGTATTCTCATTCTCGTGCTGAACTGAAAAGTCCGGGCATGGCAAGACTGGCCTGCCTTGTGCAGAGACGAACACAAATGTGGGGCTATGATCCTCTGTGTTCGGAGCTCTGCTTCCGGGTGTGTGGGCCGCCGTGAGCCCGCAGCAGCCGCCGAGGACAGTGTGGATTGTGGATGAGTCTGGGCTGGCCCCCGGCCCCCCCGTTGGTCTGACAGCGGCAGAAGTGGCGTAGGAGCGGCATCGCCTGAGGGCCCCATGGGGGGCGGGAAGAGAGCCGGGAGTGACCCCGAACGACACCGGAAGCGATATCCGTAGGGCCCGGAAGGCCAGCGTTGCCATCGAGTTTGGCCGGTAGGAGGCGTCTAAGGTGCTTTGAAAGGTGGAGCTTCTTTGCTCTAGGACAGTCTGGGAGAGCTGAGGGTGTCCAATCTGGAGAACAGAAGGCTCCAGGGAGATCTTCGAGCCCTTTGCAGTGCCTGCTGGGGCTCCAAGATAGCTGGGGAGGGACTTTGGAAAAGGGTCTGGACTCGCAGGACAAGGGGGAATAGCTTCAAACTGCCAGAGGGCTGGGATAGATGGGATATTGGAAAGGAATTCTTCCTTGGGTGGGTGCTGAGGCACATGTTGCTCAAAGAGGCTGTGTAGGAGCCCCATGGCAGGAAGCGTCCAGGGCCAGGCTGGAGCGGACATGGAGCAACCTGGACTAGTGGAAAAGTGTCCCTGCCCGTGTCAGGATGTGGGAAGAAGATAATTTGTCTCTAAGGTCGCTTCCAGTCCAAACCATTCTGGGATTCTAGGATTCATGGAAGGCCCTTTTCCAAGTGAAGTGTTGTATCTCTTGGCTCCCAGCTTGTAGTTGCCAGTTCTTCTGGAAGCAGGCGTGGCGAAGCAGCTGTGATGAGCCATGGGTTCTCAATAGGACGAGTGTGATATATTTGCAGAGAGGAAGGCTGCAGACAGATCTTCAAGGTCCAGGTAAAACAAGCAAAGGATTGAATAGAAGCCAAAGATTGGTTGTGTTAGTCAGTTTGCTGGCTGTTGAAATGGCCCCAGGTAATTTTCAACATTTCTAATTTGGATTTGTTTGAGTAAAAAATGAATGTGTTACCTCCAGCGTAGGCTCTCCAATGCATCTCCATGTGCTCCCATCTCTTTGTTGTATATCGGGTTCTATTAACTGAAGACAGAATCATAACACAGTAGTAAAACATTTAGAGGTGCGAAGCCCTGTGTACTGCGAGCGCTGCTACTCGCAGCTGAGAAGGACCGTGGAGCTAGCGGCGAATTCGGAGAGCTCTTCGCTGCACTGCGCCGCTCGCAAGCGGCTTCGTTCTTCGCCTTCTGCCGTCCGGCGAGAGCTGAACTCCAGCGGTCAGTTGCAGCTCTGCCCAACAGCGTGTTCTCAGTTCTGCGGGCAAGCACGCCCTCTTGCCTTGGCCCCGAGAGCAAAGTCCCGAGCGAGCACTCGACTCAGTGCAATGCACCCAGAAGGACGCTCTCGCTCGCCTTTCAAGGAGCGATTCCTAACAGCAGAAGCAGCAGAGGCACAAACTGCATGACGAGAAGGGACAACGTAGAACACGTCTCTGTCCTGGCGCATTTTCGTGTGCGAAACTTCCCTCCGGGTCTTCGGGCCTTGCGAAGCCCTGTGTACTGCGAGCGCTGCTACTCGCAGCTGAGAAGGACCGTGGAGCTAGCGGCGAATTCGGAGAGCTCTTCGCTGCACTGCGCCGCTCGCAAGCGGCTTCGTTCTTCGCCTTCTGCCGTCCGGCGAGAGCTGAACTCCAGCGGTCAGTTGCAGCTCTGCCCAACAGCGTGTTCTCAGTTCTGCGGGCAAGCACGCCCTCTTGCCTTGGCCCCGAGAGCAAAGTCCCGAGCGAGCACTCGACTCAGTGCAATGCACCCGGAAGGACGCGCTCGCTCGCCTTTCAAGGAGCGATTCCTAACAGCAGAAGCAGCAGAGGCACAAACTGCATGACGAGAAGGGACAACGTAGAACACGTCTCTGTCCTGGCACATTTCCGTGTGCGAAACTTCCCTCCGGGTCTTCGGGCCTTGCGAAGCCCTGTGTACTGCGAGCGCTGCTACTCGCAGCTGAGAAGGACCGTGGAGCTAGCGGCGAATTCGGAGAGCTCTTCGCTGCACTGCGCCGCTCGCAAGCGGCTTCGTTCTTCGCCTTCTGCCGTCCGGCGAGAGCTGAACTCCAGCGGTCAGTTGCAGCTCTGCCCAACAGCGTGTTCTCAGTTCTGCGGGCAAGCACGCCCTCTTGCCTTGGCCCCGAGAGCAAAGTCCCGAGCGAGCACTCGACTCAGTGCAATGCACCCGGAAGGACGCTCTCGCTCGTCTTTCAAGGAGCGATTCCTAACAGCAGAAGCAGCAGAGGCACAAACTACATGACGAGAAGGGACAACGTAGAACACGTCTCTGTCCTGGCGCATTTTCGTGTGCGATACTTCCCTCCGGGTCTTCGGGCCTTGCGAAGCTCTGTGTACTGCGAGCGCTGCTACTCGCAGCTGAGAAGGACCGTGGAGCTAGCGGCGAATTCGGAGAGCTCTTCGCTGCACTGCGCCGCTCGCAAGCGGCTTCGTTCTTCGCCTTCTGCCGTCCGGCGAGAGCTGAACTCCAGCGGTCAGTTGCAGCTCTGCCCAACAGCGTGTTCTCAGTTCTGCGGGCAAGCACGCCCTCTTGCCTTGGCCCCGAGAGCAAAGTCCCGAGCGAGCACTCGACTCAGTGCAATGCACCCGGAAGGACGCTCTCGCTCGTCTTTCAAGGAGCGATTCCTAACAGCAGAAGCAGCAGAGGCACAAACTGCATGACGAGAAGGGACAACGTAGAACACGTCTCTGTCCTGGCGCATTTTCGTGTGCGATACTTCCCTCCGGGTCTTCGGGCCTTGCGAAGCCCTGTGTACTGCGAGCGCTGCTACTCGCAGCTGAGAAGGACCGTGGAGCTAGCTGCGAATTCGGAGAGCTCTTCGCTGCACTGCGCCGCTCGCAAGCGGCTTCGTTCTTCGCCTTCTGCCGTCCGGCGAGAGCTGAACTCCAGCGGTCAGTTGCAGCTCTGCCCAACAGCGTGTTCTCAGTTCTGCGGGCAAGCACGCCCTCTTGCCTTGGCCCCGAGTGCAAAGTCCCGAGCGAGCACTCGACTCAGTGCAATGCACCCGGAAGGACGCTCTCGCTCGTCTTTCAAGGAGCGATTACCTACAGCAGAAGCAGCAGAGGCACAAACTGCATGACGAGAAGGGACAACGTAGAACACGTCTCTGTCCTGGCGCATTTTCGTGTGCGATACTTCCCTCCGGGTCTTCGGGCCTTGCGAAGCCCTGTGTACTGCGAGCGCTGCTACTCGCAGCTGAGAAGGACCGTGGAGCTAGCGGCGAATTCGGAGAGCTCTTCGCTGCACTGCGCCGCTCGCAAGCGGCTTCGTTCTTCGCCTTCTGCCGTCCGGCGAGAGCTGAACTCCAGCGGTCAGTTGCAGCTCTGCCCAACAGCGTGTTCTCAGTTCTGCGGGCAAGCACGCCCTCTTGCCTTGGCCCCGAGAGCAAAGTCCCGAGCGAGCACTCGACTCAGTGCAATGCACCCGGAAGGACGCTCTCGCTCGCCTTTCAAGGAGCGATTCCTAACAGCAGAAGCAGCAGAGGCACAAACTGCATGACGAGAAGGGACAACGTAGAACACGTCTCTGTCCTGGCACATTTTCGTGTGCGATACTTCCCTCCGGGTCTTCGGGCCTTGCGAAGCCCTGTGTACTGCGAGCGCTGCTACTCGCAGCTGAGAAGGACCGTGGAGCTAGCGGCGAATTCGGAGAGCTCTTCCTTGCACTGCGCCGCTCGCAAGCGGCTTCGTTCTTCGCCTTCTGCCGTCCGGCGAGAGCTGAACTCCAGCGGTCAGTTGCAGCTCTGCCCAACAGCGTGTTCTCAGTTCTGCGGGCAAGCACGCCCTCTTGCCTTGGCCCCGAGAGCAAAGCCCCGAGCGAGCACTCGACTCAGTGCAATGCACCCGGAAGGACGCTCTCGCTCGCCTTTCAAGGAGCGATTCCTAACAGCAGAAGCAGCAGAGGCACAAACTGCATGACGAGAAGGGACAACGTAGAACACGTCTCTGTCCTGGCGCATTTTCGTGTGCGATACTTCCCTCCGGGTCTTCGGGCCTTGCGAAGCTCTGTGTACTGCGAGCGCTGCTACTCGCAGCTGAGAAGGACCGTGGAGCTAGCGGCGAATTCGGAGAGCTCTTCGCTGCACTGCGCCGCTCGCAAGCGGCTTCGTTCTTCGCCTTCTGCCGTCCGGCGAGAGCTGAACTCCAGCGGTCAGTTGCAGCTCTGCCCAACAGCGTGTTCTCAGTTCTGCGGGCAAGCACGCCCTCTTGCCTTGGCCCCGAGAGCAAAGCCCCGAGCGAGCACTCGACTCAGTGCAATGCACCCGGAAGGACGCTCTCGCTCGCCTTTCAAGGAGCGATTCCTAACAGCAGAAGCAGCAGAGGCACAAACTGCATGACGAGAAGGGACAACGTAGAACACGTCTCTGTCCTGGCGCATTTTCGTGTGCGAAACTTCCCTCCGGGTCTTCGGGCCTTGCGAAGCCCTGTGTACTGCGAGCGCTGCTACTCGCAGCTGAGAAGGACCGTGGAGCTAGCGGCGAATTCGGAGAGCTCTTCGCTGCACTGCGCCGCTCGCAAGCGGCTTCGTTCTTCGCCTTCTGCCGTCCGGCGAGAGCTGAACTCCAGCGGTCAGTTGCAGCTCTGCCCAACAGCGTGTTCTCAGTTCTGCGGGCAAGCACGCCCTCTTGCCTTGGCCCCGAGAGCAAAGTCCCGAGCGAGCACTCGACTCAGTGCAATGCACCCGGAAGGACGCTCTCGCTCGCCTTTCAAGGAGCGATTCCTAACAGCAGAAGCAGCAGAGGCACAAACTGCATGACGAGAAGGGACAACGTAGAACACGTCTCTGTCCTGGCACATTTTCGTGTGCGATACTTCCCTCCGGGTCTTCGGGCCTTGCGAAGCTCTGTGTACTGCGAGCGCTGCTACTCGCAGCTGAGAAGGACCGTGGAGCTAGCGGCGAATTCGGAGAGCTCTTCGCTGCACTGCGCCGCTCGCAAGCGGCTTCGTTCTTCGCCTTCTGCCGTCCGGCGAGAGCTGAACTCCAGCGGTCAGTTGCAGCTCTGCCCAACAGCGTGTTCTCAGTTCTGCGGGCAAGCACGCCCTCTTGCCTTGGCCCCGAGAGCAAAGTCCCGAGCGAGCACTCGACTCAGTGCAATGCACCCGGAAGGACGCTCTCGCTCGTCTTTCAAGGAGCGATTCCTAACAGCAGAAGCAGCAGAGGCACAAACTGCATGACGAGAAGGGACAACGTAGAACACGTCTCTGTCCTGGCACATTTTCGTGTGCGATACTTCCCTCCGGGTCTTCGGGCCTTGCGAAGCCCTGTGTACTGCGAGCGCTGCTACTCGCAGCTGAGAAGGACCGTGGAGCTAGCGGCGAATTCGGAGAGCTCTTCGCTGCACTGCGCCGCTCGCAAGCGGCTTCGTTCTTCGCCTTCTGCCGTCCGGCGAGAGCTGAACTCCAGCGGTCAGTTGCAGCTCTGCCCAACAGCGTGTTCTCAGTTCTGCGGGCAAGCACGCCCTCTTGCCTTGGCCCCGAGAGCAAAGTCCCGAGCGAGCACTCGACTCAGTGCAATGCACCCGGAAGGACGCTCTCGCTCGCCTTTCAAGGAGCGATTCCTAACAGCAGAAGCAGCAGAGGCACAAACTGCATGACGAGAAGGGACAACGTAGAACACGTCTCTGTCCTGGCACATTTCCGTGTGCCATACTTCCCTCCGGGTCTTCGGGCCTTGCGAAGCTCTGTGTACTGCGAGCACTGCTACTCGCAGCTGAGAAGGACCGTGGAGCTAGCGGCGAATTCGGAGAGCTCTTCGCTGCACTGCGCCGCTCGCAAGCGGCTTCGTTCTTCGCCTTCTGCCGTCCGGCGAGAGCTGAACTCCAGCGGTCAGTTGCAGCTCTGCCCAACAGCGTGTTCTCAGTTCTGCGGGCAAGCACGCCCTCTTGCCTTGGCCCCGAGAGCAAAGTCCCGAGCGAGCACTCGACTCAGTGCAATGCACCCGGAAGGACGCTCTCGCTCGCCTTTCAAGGAGCGATTCCTAACAGCAGAAGCAGCAGAGGCACAAACTGCATGACGAGAAGGGACAACGTAGAACACGTCTCTGTCCTGGCACATTTTCGTGTGCGAAACTTCCCTCCGGGTCTTCGGGCCTTGCGAAGCCCTGTGTACTGCGAGCGCTGCTACTCGCAGCTGAGAAGGACCGTGGAGCTAGCGGCGAATTCGGAGAGCTCTTCGCTGCACTGCGCCGCTCGCAAGCGGCTTCGTTCTTCGCCTTCTGCCGTCCGGCGAGAGCTGAACTCCAGCGGTCAGTTGCAGCTCTGCCCAACAGCGTGTTCTCAGTTCTGCGGGCAAGCACGCCCTCTTGCCTTGGCCCCGAGAGCAAAGTCCCGAGCGAGCACTCGACTCAGTGCAATGCACCCGGAAGGACGCTCTCGCTCGCCTTTCAAGGAGCGATTCCTAACAGCAGAAGCAGCAGAGGCACAAACTGCATGACGAGAAGGGACAACGTAGAACACGTCTCTGTCCTGGCGCATTTTCGTGTGCGATACTTCCCTCCGCGTCTTCGGGCCTTGCGAAGCTCTGTGTACTGCGAGCGCTGCTACTCGCAGCTGAGAAGGACCGTGGAGCTAGCGGCGAATTCGGAGAGCTCTTCGCTGCACTGCGCCGCTCGCAAGCGGCTTCGTTCTTCGCCTTCTGCCGTCCGGCGAGAGCTGAACTCCAGCGGTCAGTTGCAGCTCTGCCCAACAGCGTGTTCTCAGTTCTGCGGGCAAGCACGCCCTCTTGCCTTGGCCCCGAGAGCAAAGCCCCGAGCGAGCACTCGACTCAGTGCAATGCACCCGGAAGGACGCTCTCGCTCGCCTTTCAAGGAGCGATTCCTAACAGCAGAAGCAGCAGAGGCACAAACTGCATGACGAGAAGGGACAACGTAGAACACGTCTCTGTCCTGGCGCATTTTCGTGTGCGAAACTTCCCTCCGGGTCTTCGGGCCTTGCGAAGCCCTGTGTACTGCGAGCGCTGCTACTCGCAGCTGAGAAGGACCGTGGAGCTAGCGGCGAATTCGGAGAGCTCTTCGCTGCACTGCGCCGCTCGCAAGCGGCTTCGTTCTTCGCCTTCTGCCGTCCGGCGAGAGCTGAACTCCAGCGGTCAGTTGCAGCTCTGCCCAACAGCGTGTTCTCAGTTCTGCGGGCAAGCACGCCCTCTTGCCTTGGCCCCGAGAGCAAAGTCCCGAGCGAGCACTCGACTCAGTGCAATGCACCCGGAAGGACGCTCTCGCTCGCCTTTCAAGGAGCGATTCCTAACAGCAGAAGCAGCAGAGGCACAAACTGCATGACGAGAAGGGACAACGTAGAACACGTCTCTGTCCTGGCGCATTTTCGTGTGCGAAACTTCCCTCCGGGTCTTCGGGCCTTGCGAAGCCCTGTGTACTGCGAGCGCTGCTACTCGCAGCTGAGAAGGACCGTGGAGCTAGCGGCGAATTCGGAGAGCTCTTCGCTGCACTGCGCCGCTCGCAAGCGGCTTCGTTCTTCGCCTTCTGCCGTCCGGCGAGAGCTGAACTCCAGCGGTCAGTTGCAGCTCTGCCCAACAGCGTGTTCTCAGTTCTGCGGGCAAGCACGCCCTCTTGCCTTGGCCCCGAGAGCAAAGTCCCGAGCGAGCACTCGACTCAGTGCAATGCACCCGGAAGGACGCTCTCGCTCGCCTTTCAAGGAGCGATTCCTAACAGCAGAAGCAGCAGAGGCACAAACTGCATGACGAGAAGGGACAACGTAGAACACGTCTCTGTCCTGGCGCATTTTCGTGTGCGATACTTCCCTCCGGGTCTTCGGGCCTTGCGAAGCTCTGTGTACTGCGAGCGCTGCTACTCGCAGCTGAGAAGGACCGTGGAGCTAGCGGCGAATTCGGAGAGCTCTTCGCTGCACTGCGCCGCTCGCAAGCGGCTTCGTTCTTCGCCTTCTGCCGTCCGGCGAGAGCTGAACTCCAGCGGTCAGTTGCAGCTCTGCCCAACAGCGTGTTCTCAGTTCTGCGGGCAAGCACGCCCTCTTGCCTTGGCCCCGAGAGCAAAGCCCCGAGCGAGCACTCGACTCAGTGCAATGCACCCGGAAGGACGCTCTCGCTCGCCTTTCAAGGAGCGATTCCTAACAGCAGAAGCAGCAGAGGCACAAACTGCATGACGAGAAGGGACAACGTAGAACACGTCTCTGTCCTGGCGCATTTTCGTGTGCGATACTTCCCTCCGGGTCTTCGGGCCTTGCGAAGCTCTGTGTACTGCGAGCGCTGCTACTCGCAGCTGAGAAGGACCGTGGAGCTAGCGGCGAATTCGGAGAGCTCTTCGCTGCACTGCGCCGCTCGCAAGCGGCTTCGTTCTTCGCCTTCTGCCGTCCGGCGAGAGCTGAACTCCAGCGGTCAGTTGCAGCTCTGCCCAACAGCGTGTTCTCAGTTCTGCGGGCAAGCACGCCCTCTTGCCTTGGCCCCGAGAGCAAAGTCCCGAGCGAGCACTCGACTCAGTGCAATGCACCCGGAAGGACGCTCTCGCTCGTCTTTCAAGGAGCGATTCCTAACAGCAGAAGCAGCAGAGGCACAAACTGCATGACGAGAAGGGACAACGTAGAACACGTCTCTGTCCTGGCGCATTTTCGTGTGCGATACTTCCCTCCGGGTCTTCGGGCCTTGCGAAGCCCTGTGTACTGCGAGCGCTGCTACTCGCAGCTGAGAAGGACCGTGGAGCTAGCGGCGAATTCGGAGAGCTCTTCGCTGCACTGCGCCGCTCGCAAGCGGCTTCGTTCTTCGCCTTCTGCCGTCCGGCGAGAGCTGAACTCCAGCGGTCAGTTGCAGCTCTGCCCAACAGCGTGTTCTCAGTTCTGCGGGCAAGCACGCCCTCTTGCCTTGGCCCCGAGAGCAAAGTCCCGAGCGAGCACTCGACTCAGTGCAATGCACCCGGAAGGACGCTCTCGCTCGCCTTTCAAGGAGCGATTCCTAACAGCAGAAGCAGCAGAGGCACAAACTGCATGACGAGAAGGGACAACGTAGAACACGTCTCTGTCCTGGCACATTTCCGTGTGCCATACTTCCCTCCGGGTCTTCGGGCCTTGCGAAGCTCTGTGTACTGCGAGCGCTGCTACTCGCAGCTGAGAAGGACCGTGGAGCTAGCGGCGAATTCGGAGAGCTCTTCGCTGCACTGCGCCGCTCGCAAGCGGCTTCGTTCTTCGCCTTCTGCCGTCCGGCGAGAGCTGAACTCCAGCGGTCAGTTGCAGCTCTGCCCAACAGCGTGTTCTCAGTTCTGCGGGCAAGCACGCCCTCTTGCCTTGGCCCCGAGAGCAAAGTCCCGAGCGAGCACTCGACTCAGTGCAATGCACCCGGAAGGACGCTCTCGCTCGCCTTTCAAGGAGCGATTCCTAACAGCAGAAGCAGCAGAGGCACAAACTGCATGACGAGAAGGGACAACGTAGAACACGTCTCTGTCCTGGCACATTTTCGTGTGCGAAACTTCCCTCCGGGTCTTCGGGCCTTGCGAAGCCCTGTGTACTGCGAGCGCTGCTACTCGCAGCTGAGAAGGACCGTGGAGCTAGCGGCGAATTCGGAGAGCTCTTCGCTGCACTGCGCCGCTCGCAAGCGGCTTCGTTCTTCGCCTTCTGCCGTCCGGCGAGAGCTGAACTCCAGCGGTCAGTTGCAGCTCTGCCCAACAGCGTGTTCTCAGTTCTGCGGGCAAGCACGCCCTCTTGCCTTGGCCCCGAGAGCAAAGTCCCGAGCGAGCATTCGACTTAGTGCAATGCACCCAGAAGGACGCTCTCGCTCGTCTTTCAAGGAGCGATTCCTAACAGCAGAAGCAGCAGAGGCACAAACTGCATGACGAGAAGGGACAACGTAGAACACGTCTCTGTCCTGGCACATTTCCGTGTGCCATACTTCCCTCCGGGTCTTCGGGCCTTGCGAAGCTCTGTGTACTGCGAGCGCTGCTACTCGCAGCTGAGAAGGACCGTGGAGCTAGCGGCGAATTCGGAGAGCTCTTCGCTGCACTGCGCCACTCGCAAGCGGCTTCGTTCTTCGCCTTCTGCCGTCCGGCGAGAGCTGAACTCCAGCGGTCAGTTGCAGCTCTGCCCAACAGCGTGTTCTCAGTTCTGCGGGCAAGCACGCCCTCTTGCCTTGGCCCCGAGAGCAAAGTCCCGAGCGAGCACTCGACTCAGTGCAATGCACCCGGAAAGACGCTGTTGCTCGCCTTTCAAGGAGCGATTCCTAACAGCAGAAGCAGCAGAGGCACAAACTGCATGACGAGAAGGGACAACGTAGAACACGTCTCTGTCCTGGTACATTTTCCTGTGCGAAACTTCCCTCCGGGTCTTCGGGCCTTGCGAAGCTCTGTGTACTGCGAGCGCTGCTACTCGCAGCTGAGAAGGACCGTGGAGCTAGCGGCGAATTCGGAGAGCTCTTCGCTGCACTGCGCCGCTCGCAAGCGGCTTCGTTCTTCGCCTTCTGCCGTCCGGCGAGAGCTGAACTCCAGCGGTCAGTTGCAGCTCTGCCCAACAGCGTGTTCTCAGTTCTGCGGGCAAGCACGCCCTCTTGCCTTGGCCCCGAGAGCAAAGCCCCGAGCGAGCACTCGACTCAGTGCAATGCACCCGGAAGGACGCTCTCGCTCGCCTTTCAAGGAGCGATTCCTAACAGCAGAAGCAGCAGAGGCACAAACTGCATGACGAGAAGGGACAACGTAGAACACGTCTCTGTCCTGGCGCATTTTCGTGTGCGATACTTCCCTCCGGGTCTTCGGGCCTTGCGAAGCTCTGTGTACTGCGAGCGCTGCTACTCGCAGCTGAGAAGGACCGTGGAGCTAGCGGCGAATTCGGAGAGCTCTTCGCTGCACTGCGCCGCTCGCAAGCGGCTTCGTTCTTCGCCTTCTGCCGTCCGGCGAGAGCTGAACTCCAGCGGTCAGTTGCAGCTCTGCCCAACAGCGTGTTCTCAGTTCTGCGGGCAAGCACGCCCTCTTGCCTTGGCCCCGAGAGCAAAGCCCCGAGCGAGCACTCGACTCAGTGCAATGCACCCGGAAGGACGCTCTCGCTCGCCTTTCAAGGAGCGATTCCTAACAGCAGAAGCAGCAGAGGCACAAACTGCATGACGAGAAGGGACAACGTAGAACACGTCTCTGTCCTGGCGCATTTTCGTGTGCGATACTTCCCTCCGGGTCTTCGGGCCTTGCGAAGCTCTGTGTACTGCGAGCGCTGCTACTCGCAGCTCAGAAGGACCGTGGAGCTAGCGGCGAATTCGGAGAGCTCTTCGCTGCACTGCGCCGCTCGCAAGCGGCTTCGTTCTTCGCCTTCTGCCGTCCGGCGAGAGCTGAACTCCAGCGGTCAGTTGCAGCTCTGCCCAACAGCGTGTTCTCAGTTCTGCGGGCAAGCACGCCCTCTTGCCTTGGCCCCGAGAGCAAAGTCCCGAGCGAGCACTCGACTCAGTGCAATGCACCCGGAAGGACGCTCTCGCTCGTCTTTCAAGGAGCGATTCCTAACAGCAGAAGCAGCAGAGGCACAAACTGCATGACGAGAAGGGACAACGTAGAACACGTCTCTGTCCTGGCGCATTTTCGTGTGCGATACTTCCCTCCGGGTCTTCGGGCCTTGCGAAGCCCTGTGTACTGCGAGCGCTGCTACTCGCAGCTGAGAAGGACCGTGGAGCTAGCGGCGAATTCGGAGAGCTCTTCGCTGCACTGCGCCGCTCGCAAGCGGCTTCGTTCTTCGCCTTCTGCCGTCCGGCGAGAGCTGAACTCCAGCGGTCAGTTGCAGCTCTGCCCAACAGCGTGTTCTCAGTTCTGCGGGCAAGCACGCCCTCTTGCCTTGGCCCCGAGAGCAAAGTCCCGAGCGAGCACTCGACTCAGTGCAATGCACCCGGAAGGACGCTCTCGCTCGCCTTTCAAGGAGCGATTCCTAACAGCAGAAGCAGCAGAGGCACAAACTGCATGACGAGAAGGGACAACGTAGAACACGTCTCTGTCCTGGCACATTTCCGTGTGCCATACTTCCCTCCGGGTCTTCGGGCCTTGCGAAGCTCTGTGTACTGCGAGCGCTGCTACTCGCAGCTGAGAAGGACCGTGGAGCTAGCGGCGAATTCGGAGAGCTCTTCGCTGCACTGCGCCGCTCGCAAGCGGCTTCGTTCTTCGCCTTCTGCCGTCCGGCGAGAGCTGAACTCCAGCGGTCAGTTGCAGCTCTGCCCAACAGCGTGTTCTCAGTTCTGCGGGCAAGCACGCCCTCTTGCCTTGGCCCCGAGAGCAAAGTCCCGAGCGAGCACTCGACTCAGTGCAATGCACCCGGAAGGACGCTCTCGCTCGCCTTTCAAGGAGCGATTCCTAACAGCAGAAGCAGCAGAGGCACAAACTGCATGACGAGAAGGGACAACGTAGAACACGTCTCTGTCCTGGCACATTTTCGTGTGCGAAACTTCCCTCCGGGTCTTCGGGCCTTGCGAAGCCCTGTGTACTGCGAGCGCTGCTACTCGCAGCTGAGAAGGACCGTGGAGCTAGCGGCGAATTCGGAGAGCTCTTCGCTGCACTGCGCCGCTCGCAAGCGGCTTCGTTCTTCGCCTTCTGCCGTCCGGCGAGAGCTGAACTCCAGCGGTCAGTTGCAGCTCTGCCCAACAGCGTGTTCTCAGTTCTGCGGGCAAGCACGCCCTCTTGCCTTGGCCCCGAGAGCAAAGTCCCGAGCGAGCATTCGACTTAGTGCAATGCACCCAGAAGGACGCTCTCGCTCGTCTTTCAAGGAGCGATTCCTAACAGCAGAAGCAGCAGAGGCACAAACTGCATGACGAGAAGGGACAACGTAGAACACGTCTCTGTCCTGGCACATTTCCGTGTGCCATACTTCCCTCCGGGTCTTCGGGCCTTGCGAAGCTCTGTGTACTGCGAGCGCTGCTACTCGCAGCTGAGAAGGACCGTGGAGCTAGCGGCGAATTCGGAGAGCTCTTCGCTGCACTGCGCCACTCGCAAGCGGCTTCGTTCTTCGCCTTCTGCCGTCCGGCGAGAGCTGAACTCCAGCGGTCAGTTGCAGCTCTGCCCAACAGCGTGTTCTCAGTTCTGCGGGCAAGCACGCCCTCTTGCCTTGGCCCCGAGAGCAAAGTCCCGAGCGAGCACTCGACTCAGTGCAATGCACCCGGAAAGACGCTGTTGCTCGCCTTTCAAGGAGCGATTCCTAACAGCAGAAGCAGCAGAGGCACAAACTGCATGACGAGAAGGGACAACGTAGAACACGTCTCTGTCCTGGTACATTTTCCTGTGCGAAACTTCCCTCCGGGTCTTCGGTCCTTGCGAAGCTCTATGTACTGTGAGCGCTGCTACTTGCAGCTGAGAAAGACCGTGGAGCTAGCGGCGAATTCGGAGAGCGCTGAGCACGTAGTCAAGAAGCGAGACGTGTCCCTGCAACGCGGTGCTAATAGCAGCTTCCTCGCGGCCGGGGCGAGCTCCGGCCACAAGACATTCTCGTCCTGGCAACGGATCTCTGTGAAGGGCGTAGGCGAAAAGCTTTCGTTTTCCATTCGAACTGCGAGAGAGGCAGACTGTTGCACGGAGCTCTGAGAACAAAGGTGCACGCCCTAGGCGGGCTTGGGCAGAAGCAGCGTTCTCTAGCTCTTGGCTGCCGGCGCACTTGTGGTTGTGTGGCGCCCTTGCAGCGGCTTCTGGCCGCCGGCAAGTGAAAGCGGCTCCACGCTTGGGCGAGGGCGGTGAACGAAGCGGCACTAGTCCCGTGCTTGTGTGCACCACGTTACAGGCTACTAGGAGAGGAAGGTGGTTGACTCTCGCTTGCCTTCCCAAGTGCCCTTAGCAGTCGGAAGGAGCAAGCTGAAGCACTGCTGCTTGTGCTGCTCCTTGGTTCCCTTGCAGCCCGCTGTGAAAGCATTGGCGGTCGCTTCTAGGCGCCGAGTTGCACACAGCACCACTGTAAGTGCCGCGGAGAAGGGAAATCCAGAGTGCAGCGAGGAGCTGGACGTGGCTTACGTGCAGTAAGGAGAAGGTGAACCTAGGCACTGCCTCTTCAATCTGGCCGCCTCTGCTCTGGTAGCAACTTTTGCAAGTCGCAGAGGGAGCTGCGAGTATGTAGAACGGAGGGCAGCGAGACGCCGTGTGTTATGCGCCCTTTCAGGGCTGCTGCCAGGGTGCCACTTTAAGAACGCCTTCTTCTTCCTCGCGTCCTTCCTCCACTATAGTCTCCTGGATTCACCTGAGACTCTTCCTAGGCATCTCCCTGATCCTTTTTGCAATGAGTCTCACATCATTCTCCTGAAGAAACTGTCTGCTTATAGTTTGCATGGGTGGGCTGTTTGCTGGGTGACAAACTGGGTGATGGCCAGGCCCACAGAGTGGTGGGAAATAGAGTTCATCCAGCTGGTCCCCAAGGCTCGGTCTTGGGCCCAGTCCTGTTTAATATCTTGCTCAGTGTTCTGGACAAGGGGATAGAGTACACGCCCAGGAAGTTCACAGATGATGCAAAGTTGGCTGGTAGTGTTTTTTTCTTCTGGAGGACAGCAGGCTCTGCTTCTTCTTCCTCCTGTTCTGAGGTCGCTGCTCCCTCTTCATCCCTCATTAAGTGTGCTGATTTTGTCACTTGGATGAGAAAACAAACAATTTTAGCAACAATACTAGTGGCAGGGTACAAGAAAGGAAGAGTTCACACGAATCCCCCCCCCCCCCCCGCCCAACAACAGAAAATACCTGATGGCTCCTCTGCCCAGCTTACTGACTACACCGGAACCCATTGTCCCCCAAAGATACTCCCTTCTCCCTGCCCCCAGCCATGATGTGAGATGGAATAGAATAACTAAGATTAAGATTCTCCCTATGGAATTCCATCATACTTCGATTCTGGGAAAAAAAATTTCTTGAAGTTCTATCATTTCAGATCATTTGAATTTGAATTTGCATACTAAAAAGTCTAGCCAGAAACTCATGACAATATTAATAGCCCATTCTAGAATGTCCGAGATGATAGACACTTCTTTCAAGAGAATGTGATACCTCACCTGACTTCTCCAGAATTTAAATGAACAGCGGGAGTAGTCTACAAGATTCTTGCTGCCATCTGGATTTCCTGGTATTTGGCTGGTCTATGTAAACCAACCAGCTATTCAGCAGAGGGAATATTAGTGTGATACTTGATGGTATGTGAGATGGAACACAGTAATTTATGGCTTTTTGCATAGTGATGAAGCTGTAAAGAAAGCTCCGTAATGCTCAGACAAGGAGGCTGCTGGACTTCAAGCAGCAAAGGCCCAAAACGAACCAGTGAAAAGGTGTCATTGAAAAAAAAAAAAAAGCCAGGTGGGGAGCAAAGTGATACTTAAGGGCAGTTTACTGAAAGAGGGAATCTAGTGAAAAAAAAAGTCCAAGAGTGAAGGAATAACAGAGAAAATGAAACTAAGGAAGGAAATCAATCTCAGCTAATCATTTCAGAAGCTAACAAGTTGTCATTGCAATGATGCATAAAGTGAGAAAAAATAAATATGTCTGCGCCAAAATCTGAAATATGAACTTTATTGCATTCTGTCTTCCACGGAATCATACAACAGTCTGTGATTAAAGATCATGTAGTCCAACTTCCTTGCCAGGTAGATCTTACAGTAGATCAAATTGCTCAAGACTAGCCAAACTGATAAGGAGCACTCTCAATGATGGGGCATCCACAACTTCTCTGGAACACCCGTTTGAGTGTCTCACCAGCTTCATTGTAGAAAAGTTTTTCCTTTTAGCCAATCTAAACCTAGTCTCAGTTTGAAAGCATGGCCCCTTATCCTGTCTCTGCAAACTTTCCTAAAAAGTCTTTCTCCATTTGTCTTATACCCTCTTTACATATTCAAAGGCCACAATACTGTCTCTCCAGAAACCTCTCTTCTCCAGGCTAAAAGATCCTACTTTTCACAAGAACCAGGTCATAAACTGAGATGGAAGACATCTCAGGAGATCAGATCATGCAACAGCTCAGCGTAAGAATAGCTCTGAAGTCAGATCAACTAGCTTAGGGCTGTGTCTGTTTGAATTTTGAAAATTAGCAGGACTTGAAATGCTTCAAGGAAGAGAACTCGGGGTGGCTCCAGAAACAGCCTGAGAAACTCGAGCAAACTCGAAACCTCAGAAACTACCACTGCTTTCTCTCCCTCAGCCCAAGCAGTCCCAAAGAAGAAGTGTTCCCAGCAGGCTGGGATAGCACACATATACACTACATATACGTGACAGGCATCGCCAGCAGCCACATCCTGCTCCTTTCTGTGGCTGGCAAGAGTGAGACTGGATGTTTACATGTGGGCAAACTGGGTCCCTCCAGCAGCTCACACACTCAGCCTGCCCAGTGACCCCACTGAATTCCAGTATTAGCAGTGTGCCAAGGCCACAGCACTACTCCGCTTGCTGGCACAGACCATCACACGCCTCCTAAATCAGTCAGGACTCCCCTGGTCCCACAGCCAGCACCCCACTTGCCCTCCGCCAGGCCACTGCCATTGTTCACCAACTTCTCCACTTTGATCTTTGCTGGTGCTCTCAACACTGGCACACCCAGATGTTCTGCAGCTGTTGTCTCCTGGTGGAAAGGACTTGTAAAGCCATGTTTCCTAACAAGACTTCCACAACCTTTCAAAGCAACCTTTACTGGAGTATGAACAATCTCATTCAAATGTCAACATTTCTTTTCCCGTATGTGAAATCAGAATTTCCTTCTTCCGGGCATGCCCAAAACAAGGCACAAACTACATTGTGCCTTCTGTTTCACATGCTGACTCGTTTGTAAACAATGCTAGGAGAATACCTGTTTTGATCCAAGCTAATCTCTGGCCCTTATAGTGCTTTCGGTAGTTAGTTTTGCTTTGTTATTTACTTGATGTCCCATTGAATTGTTGAATCATAAACAGACTACCTGTCTGTATAGCAGCATAGCAGTGATGAATAAATGCAAGAGAAGGAGCAAGGTGATTGTTTGCTAGACTCTTCCTAGAAACTGAGAAATCTGTTACTTAATGCTGACCACAGCAGATGGAGGAAGCATCCTACATGATGTCAAAGCAATGAAGCTGTAATCACTTTTATGATTACAGTCAAGGCACTGCTTTTGCCACCATAAGTGGAGTGCAGGGAATCTTAAAAGACGACACTCTAACTGTTGTCCATGCTCACTGAGAAAATAATGCTTTTACAGCAGAGCAGGTCTCACCGCAGCTAAATCATGGCTTCAACTGTACACCGCCTTCAAAAAGCCCACAAAAACACAAATGAAAGGATTTGGAACCCAAGGGAATCTCGGATTGTGACATCAGCTCACTCTGGATTCTTTCCAAATTCTCAATTCCATTTTCTTCCGAGCCAATTTTCCCACCTAACTTGAGATGTAATTTATGGATTTCCAACACATCTAGTTACCTTAGAATTAGATTGCCACTAGCCAAAAAGACAGAAACAAGCAGTTAAGTGAAGACTGAAACCATGGTTGTTTAGAACAGCAAAACTTGGGCGAAACTATTCTTAAGAAAACCAAAACTTTTAGGACTTACCCATGTATTTTTGGAGGTGGAAAAAGTTTTACATCGAAAAGTCCCTAGGGAACTCTCTTCAGTGCCTGGAGAGCCGCTGTCGCTCGCCTTTCAAGGACCTATTCGTCACAGCAGAGGCAGCAGAGCACAAGATGGCCGACGAGAAGGGGCAGTGTAGAACTCTCTGTCTGTCTGTGTCTCTACTCAGTGTAGAACGTCTCTATCCTGGCACATTTTCGAGTGCGATACTTCCCTCCGGGTCTTCGGTCCTTGCGAAGCTCTATGTACTGTGAGCGCTGCTACTTGCAGCTGAGAAAGACCGTGGAGCTAGCGGCGAATTCGGAGAGCGCTGAGCACGTAGTCAAGAAGCGAGACGTGTCCCTGCAACGCGGTGCTAATAGCAGCTTCCTCGCGGCGGGGGCGAGCTCCGGCCACAAGGCATTCTCGTCCTGGCAACGGATCTCTGTGACGGGCGTAGGCGAAAAGCTTTCGTTTTCCATTCGAACTGCGAGAGAGGCAGACTGTTGCACGGAGCTCTGAGAACAAAGGTGCACGCCCTAGGCGGGCTTGGGCAGAAGCAGCGTTCTCTAGCTCTTGGCTGCCGGCGCACTTGTGGTTGTGTGGCGCCCTTGCAGCGGCTTCTGGCCGCCGGCAAGTGAAAGCGGCTCCACGCTTGGGCGAGGGCGGTGAACGAAGCGGCACTAGTCCCGTGCTTGTGTGCACCACGTTACTAGGAGAGGAAGGTGGTTGACTCTCGCTTGCCTTCCCAAGTGCCCTTAGCAGTCGGAAGGAGCAAGCTGAAGCACTGCTGCTTGTGCTGCTCCTTGGTTCCCTTGCAGCCCGCTGTGAAAGCATTGGCGGTCACTTCTAGGCGCCGAGTTGCACACAGCACCACGGTAAGTGCCTCGGAGAAGGGAAATCCAGAGTGCAGCGAGGAGCTGGACGTGGCTTACGTGCAGTAAGGAGAAGGTGAACCTAGGCACTGCCTCTTCAATCTGGCCGCCTCTGCTCTGGTAGCAACTTTTGCAAGTCGGCAGAGGGAGCCGCGAGTATGTAGAACGGAGGGCAGCGAGATGCCGTGTGTTATGCGCCTTTTCAGGGCTGCTGCCAGGGTGCTACTTTAAGAACGCCTTTTTCTTCCTCGCGTCCTTCTCGCTTCGCTCTAGCTGCATGGAGTACAGCACAGCGAAGGAGTGAGGAAGGGCTCTGCCCCAGCTTTTGTCCCGGCCTGCCTGTGCTGCGCCTTTAGCTGCACACGAGAACAACGGCATTTCTTACCCGCAAGGTAAAAAAGGCTTTAGTGTAGCCTTAGGAATGGCAAGTGCCTAGGCATTAAGTTGAGCGACCACGTATGAGGGAGTCTTTAGAGGTTTCCTCCCCCATGGCGCAGGTGTATTCTCATTCTCGTGCTGAACTGAAAAGTCCGGGCATGGCAAGACTGGCCTGCCTTGTGCAGAGACGAACACAAATGTGGGGCTATGATCCTCTGTGTTCGGAGCTCTGCTTCCGGGTGTGTGGGCCGCCGTGAGCCCGCAGCAGCCGCCGAGGACAGTGTGGATTGTGGATGAGTCTGGGCTGGCCCCCGGCCCCCCCGTTGGTCTGACAGCGGCAGAAGTGGCGTAGGAGCGGCATCGCCTGAGGGCCCCATGGGGGGCGGGAAGAGAGCCGGGAGTGACCCCGAACGACACCGGAAGCGATATCCGTAGGGCCCGGAAGGCCAGCGTTGCCATCGAGTTTGGCCGGTAGGAGGCGTCTAAGGTGCTTTGAAAGGTGGAGCTTCTTTGCTCTAGGACAGTCTGGGAGAGCTGAGGGTGTCCAATCTGGAGAACAGAAGGCTCCAGGGAGATCTTCGAGCCCTTTGCAGTGCCTGCTGGGGCTCCAAGATAGCTGGGGAGGGACTTTGGAAAAGGGTCTGGACTCGCAGGACAAGGGGGAATAGCTTCAAACTGCCAGAGGGCTGGGATAGATGGGATATTGGAAAGGAATTCTTCCTTGGGTGGGTGCTGAGGCACATGTTGCTCAAAGAGGCTGTGTAGGAGCCCCATGGCAGGAAGCGTCCAGGGCCAGGCTGGAGCGGACATGGAGCAACCTGGACTAGTGGAAAAGTGTCCCTGCCCGTGTCAGGATGTGGGAAGAAGATAATTTGTCTCTAAGGTCGCTTCCAGTCCAAACCATTCTGGGATTCTAGGATTCATGGAAGGCCCTTTTCCAAGTGAAGTGTTGTATCTCTTGGCTCCCAGCTTGTAGTTGCCAGTTCTTCTGGAAGCAGGCGTGGCGAAGCAGCTGTGATGAGCCATGGGTTCTCAATAGGACGAGTGTGATATATTTGCAGAGAGGAAGGCTGCAGACAGATCTTCAAGGTCCAGGTAAAACAAGCAAAGGATTGAATAGAAGCCAAAGATTGGTTGTGTTAGTCAGTTTGCTGGCTGTTGAAATGGCCCCAGGTAATTTTCAACATTTCTAATTTGGATTTGTTTGAGTAAAAAATGAATGTGTTACCTCCAGCGTAGGCTCTCCAATGCATCTCCATGTGCTCCCATCTCTTTGTTGTATATCGGGTTCTATTAACTGAAGACAGAATCATAACACAGTAGTAAAACATTTAGAGGTGCGAAGCCCTGTGTACTGCGAGCGCTGCTACTCGCAGCTGAGAAGGACCGTGGAGCTAGCGGCGAATTCGGAGAGCTCTTCGCTGCACTGCGCCGCTCGCAAGCGGCTTCGTTCTTCGCCTTCTGCCGTCCGGCGAGAGCTGAACTCCAGCGGTCAGTTGCAGCTCTGCCCAACAGCGTGTTCTCAGTTCTGCGGGCAAGCACGCCCTCTTGCCTTGGCCCCGAGAGCAAAGTCCCGAGCGAGCACTCGACTCAGTGCAATGCACCCAGAAGGACGCTCTCGCTCGCCTTTCAAGGAGCGATTCCTAACAGCAGAAGCAGCAGAGGCACAAACTGCATGACGAGAAGGGACAACGTAGAACACGTCTCTGTCCTGGCGCATTTTCGTGTGCGATACTTCCCTCCGGGTCTTCGGGCCTTGCGAAGCCCTGTGTACTGCGAGCGCTGCTACTCGCAGCTGAGAAGGACCGTGGAGCTAGCGGCGAATTCGGAGAGCTCTTCGCTGCACTGCGCCGCTCGCAAGCGGCTTCGTTCTTCGCCTTCTGCCGTCCGGCGAGAGCTGAACTCCAGCGGTCAGTTGCAGCTCTGCCCAACAGCGTGTTCTCAGTTCTGCGGGCAAGCACGCCCTCTTGCCTTGGCCCCGAGAGCAAAGTCCCGAGCGAGCACTCGACTCAGTGCAATGCACCCGGAAGGACGCTCTCGCTCGTCTTTCAAGGAGCGATTACCTACAGCAGAAGCAGCAGAGGCACAAACTGCATGACGAGAAGGGACAACGTAGAACACGTCTCTGTCCTGGCGCATTTTCGTGTGCGATACTTCCCTCCGGGTCTTCGGGCCTTGCGAAGCCCTGTGTACTGCGAGCGCTGCTACTCGCAGCTGAGAAGGACCGTGGAGCTAGCTGCGAATTCGGAGAGCTCTTCGCTGCACTGCGCCGCTCGCAAGCGGCTTCGTTCTTCGCCTTCTGCCGTCCGGCGAGAGCTGAACTCCAGCGGTCAGTTGCAGCTCTGCCCAACAGCGTGTTCTCAGTTCTGCGGGCAAGCACGCCCTCTTGCCTTGGCCCCGAGTGCAAAGTCCCGAGCGAGCACTCGACTCAGTGCAATGCACCCGGAAGGACGCTCTCGCTCGTCTTTCAAGGAGCGATTACCTACAGCAGAAGCAGCAGAGGCACAAACTGCATGACGAGAAGGGACAACGTAGAACACGTCTCTGTCCTGGCGCATTTTCGTGTGCGATACTTCCCTCCGGGTCTTCGGGCCTTGCGAAGCTCTGTGTACTGCGAGCGCTGCTACTCGCAGCTGAGAAGGACCGTGGAGCTAGCGGCGAATTCGGAGAGCTCTTCGCTGCACTGCGCCGCTCGCAAGCGGCTTCGTTCTTCGCCTTCTGCCGTCCGGCGAGAGCTGAACTCCAGCGGTCAGTTGCAGCTCTGCCCAACAGCGTGTTCTCAGTTCTGCGGGCAAGCACGCCCTCTTGCCTTGGCCCCGAGAGCAAAGTCCCGAGCGAGCACTCGACTCAGTGCAATGCACCCGGAAGGACGCTCTCGCTCGCCTTTCAAGGAGCGATTCCTAACAGCAGAAGCAGCAGAGGCACAAACTGCATGACGAGAAGGGACAACGTAGAACACGTCTCTGTCCTGGCGCATTTTCGTGTGCGATACTTCCCTCCGGGTCTTCGGGCCTTGCGAAGCCCTGTGTACTGCGAGCGCTGCTACTCGCAGCTGAGAAGGACCGTGGAGCTAGCGGCGAATTCGGAGAGCTCTTCCTTGCACTGCGCCGCTCGCAAGCGGCTTCGTTCTTCGCCTTCTGCCGTCCGGCGAGAGCTGAACTCCAGCGGTCAGTTGCAGCTCTGCCCAACAGCGTGTTCTCAGTTCTGCGGGCAAGCACGCCCTCTTGCCTTGGCCCCGAGAGCAAAGCCCCGAGCGAGCACTCGACTCAGTGCAATGCACCCGGAAGGACGCTCTCGCTCGCCTTTCAAGGAGCGATTCCTAACAGCAGAAGCAGCAGAGGCACAAACTGCATGACGAGAAGGGACAACGTAGAACACGTCTCTGTCCTGGCGCATTTTCGTGTGCGATACTTCCCTCCGGGTCTTCGGGCCTTGCGAAGCCCTGTGTACTGCGAGCGCTGCTACTCGCAGCTGAGAAGGACCGTGGAGCTAGCGGCGAATTCGGAGAGCTCTTCCTTGCACTGCGCCGCTCGCAAGCGGCTTCGTTCTTCGCCTTCTGCCGTCCGGCGAGAGCTGAACTCCAGCGGTCAGTTGCAGCTCTGCCCAACAGCGTGTTCTCAGTTCTGCGGGCAAGCACGCCCTCTTGCCTTGGCCCCGAGAGCAAAGCCCCGAGCGAGCACTCGACTCAGTGCAATGCACCCGGAAGGACGCTCTCGCTCGCCTTTCAAGGAGCGATTCCTAACAGCAGAAGCAGCAGAGGCACAAACTGCATGACGAGAAGGGACAACGTAGAACACGTCTCTGTCCTGGCGCATTTTCGTGTGCGAAACTTCCCTCCGGGTCTTCGGGCCTTGCGAAGCCCTGTGTACTGCGAGCGCTGCTACTCGCAGCTGAGAAGGACCGTGGAGCTAGCGGCGAATTCGGAGAGCTCTTCGCTGCACTGCGCCGCTCGCAAGCGGCTTCGTTCTTCGCCTTCTGCCGTCCGGCGAGAGCTGAACTCCAGCGGTCAGTTGCAGCTCTGCCCAACAGCGTGTTCTCAGTTCTGCGGGCAAGCACGCCCTCTTGCCTTGGCCCCGAGTGCAAAGTCCCGAGCGAGCACTCGACTCAGTGCAATGCACCCGGAAGGACGCTCTCGCTCGTCTTTCAAGGAGCGATTCCTAACAGCAGAAGCAGCAGAGGCACAAACTGCATGACGAGAAGGGACAACGTAGAACACGTCTCTGTCCTGGCGCATTTTCGTGTGCGATACTTCCCTCCGGGTCTTCGGGCCTTGCGAAGCTCTGTGTACTGCGAGCGCTGCTACTCGCAGCTGAGAAGGACCGTGGAGCTAGCGGCGAATTCGGAGAGCTCTTCGCTGCACTGCGCCGCTCGCAAGCGGCTTCGTTCTTCGCCTTCTGCCGTCCGGCGAGAGCTGAACTCCAGCGGTCAGTTGCAGCTCTGCCCAACAGCGTGTTCTCAGTTCTGCGGGCAAGCACGCCCTCTTGCCTTGGCCCCGAGTGCAAAGTCCCGAGCGAGCACTCGACTCAGTGCAATGCACCCGGAAGGACGCTCTCGCTCGTCTTTCAAGGAGCGATTACCTACAGCAGAAGCAGCAGAGGCACGAACTGCATGACGAGAAGGGACAACGTAGAACACGTCTCTGTCCTGGCGCATTTTCGTGTGCGATACTTCCCTCCGGGTCTTCGGGCCTTGCGAAGCCCTGTGTACTGCGAGCGCTGCTACTCGCAGCTGAGAAGGACCGTGGAGCTAGCGGCGAATTCGGAGAGCTCTTCGCTGCACTGCGCCGCTCGCAAGCGGCTTCGTTCTTCGCCTTCTGCCGTCCGGCGAGAGCTGAACTCCAGCGGTCAGTTGCAGCTCTGCCCAACAGCGTGTTCTCAGTTCTGCGGGCAAGCACGCCCTCTTGCCTTGGCCCCGAGTGCAAAGTCCCGAGCGAGCACTCGACTCAGTGCAATGCACCCGGAAGGACGCTCTCGCTCGTCTTTCAAGGAGCGATTACCTACAGCAGAAGCAGCAGAGGCACAAACTGCATGACGAGAAGGGACAACGTAGAACACGTCTCTGTCCTGGCGCATTTTCGTGTGCGATACTTCCCTCCGGGTCTTCGGGCCTTGCGAAGCCCTGTGTACTGCGAGCGCTGCTACTCGCAGCTGAGAAGGACCGTGGAGCTAGCGGCGAATTCGGAGAGCTCTTCGCTGCACTGCGCCGCTCGCAAGCGGCTTCGTTCTTCGCCTTCTGCCGTCCGGCGAGAGCTGAACTCCAGCGGTCAGTTGCAGCTCTGCCCAACAGCGTGTTCTCAGTTCTGCGGGCAAGCACGCCCTCTTGCCTTGGCCCCGAGAGCAAAGTCCCGAGCGAGCACTCGACTCAGTGCAATGCACCCGGAAGGACGCTCTCGCTCGTCTTTCAAGGAGCGATTACCTACAGCAGAAGCAGCAGAGGCACAAACTGCATGACGAGAAGGGACAACGTAGAACACGTCTCTGTCCTGGCGCATTTTCGTGTGCGATACTTCCCTCCGGGTCTTCGGGCCTTGCGAAGCCCTGTGTACTGCGAGCGCTGCTACTCGCAGCTGAGAAGGACCGTGGAGCTAGCGGCGAATTCGGAGAGCTCTTCGCTGCACTGCGCCGCTCGCAAGCGGCTTCGTTCTTCGCCTTCTGCCGTCCGGCGAGAGCTGAACTCCAGCGGTCAGTTGCAGCTCTGCCCAACAGCGTGTTCTCAGTTCTGCGGGCAAGCACGCCCTCTTGCCTTGGCCCCGAGAGCAAAGTCCCGAGCGAGCACTCGACTCAGTGCAATGCACCCGGAAGGACGCTCTCGCTCGCCTTTCAAGGAGCGATTACCTACAGCAGAAGCAGCAGAGGCACAAACTGCATGACGAGAAGGGACAACGTAGAACACGTCTCTGTCCTGGCGCATTTTCGTGTGCGATACTTCCCTCCGGGTCTTCGGGCCTTGCGAAGCCCTGTGTACTGCGAGCGCTGCTACTCGCAGCTGAGAAGGACCGTGGAGCTAGCGGCGAATTCGGAGAGCTCTTCGCTGCACTGCGCCGCTCGCAAGCGGCTTCGTTCTTCGCCTTCTGCCGTCCGGCGAGAGCTGAACTCCAGCGGTCAGTTGCAGCTCTGCCCAACAGCGTGTTCTCAGTTCTGCGGGCAAGCACGCCCTCTTGCCTTGGCCCCGAGAGCAAAGTCCCGAGCGAGCACTCGACTCAGTGCAATGCACCCGGAAGGACGCTCTCGCTCGCCTTTCAAGGAGCGATTACCTACAGCAGAAGCAGCAGAGGCACAAACTGCATGACGAGAAGGGACAACGTAGAACACGTCTCTGTCCTGGCGCATTTTCGTGTGCGATACTTCCCTCCGGGTCTTCGGGCCTTGCGAAGCCCTGTGTACTGCGAGCGCTGCTACTCGCAGCTGAGAAGGACCGTGGAGCTAGCGGCGAATTCGGAGAGCTCTTCGCTGCACTGCGCCGCTCGCAAGCGGCTTCGTTCTTCGCCTTCTGCCGTCCGGCGAGAGCTGAACTCCAGCGGTCAGTTGCAGCTCTGCCCAACAGCGTGTTCTCAGTTCTGCGGGCAAGCACGCCCTCTTGCCTTGGCCCCGAGAGCAAAGTCCCGAGCGAGCACTCGACTCAGTGCAATGCACCCGGAAGGACGCTCTCGCTCGCCTTTCAAGGAGCGATTCCTAACAGCAGAAGCAGCAGAGGCACAAACTGCATGACGAGAAGGGACAACGTAGAACACGTCTCTGTCCTGGCGCATTTTCGTGTGCGATACTTCCCTCCGGGTCTTCGGGCCTTGCGAAGCCCTGTGTACTGCGAGCGCTGCTACTCGCAGCTGAGAAGGACCGTGGAGCTAGCGGCGAATTCGGAGAGCTCTTCGCTGCACTGCGCCGCTCGCAAGCGGCTTCGTTCTTCGCCTTCTGCCGTCCGGCGAGAGCTGAACTCCAGCGGTCAGTTGCAGCTCTGCCCAACAGCGTGTTCTCAGTTCTGCGGGCAAGCACGCCCTCTTGCCTTGGCCCCGAGAGCAAAGCCCCGAGCGAGCACTCGACTCAGTGCAATGCACCCGGAAGGACGCTCTCGCTCGCCTTTCAAGGAGCGATTCCTAACAGCAGAAGCAGCAGAGGCACAAACTGCATGACGAGAAGGGACAACGTAGAACACGTCTCTGTCCTGGCGCATTTTCGTGTGCGATACTTCCCTCCGGGTCTTCGGGCCTTGCGAAGCCCTGTGTACTGCGAGCGCTGCTACTCGCAGCTGAGAAGGACCGTGGAGCTAGCGGCGAATTCGGAGAGCTCTTCGCTGCACTGCGCCGCTCGCAAGCGGCTTCGTTCTTCGCCTTCTGCCGTCCGGCGAGAGCTGAACTCCAGCGGTCAGTTGCAGCTCTGCCCAACAGCGTGTTCTCAGTTCTGCGGGCAAGCACGCCCTCTTGCCTTGGCCCCGAGAGCAAAGCCCCGAGCGAGCACTCGACTCAGTGCAATGCACCCGGAAGGACGCTCTCGCTCGCCTTTCAAGGAGCGATTCCTAACAGCAGAAGCAGCAGAGGCACAAACTGCATGACGAGAAGGGACAACGTAGAACACGTCTCTGTCCTGGCGCATTTTCGTGTGCGAAACTTCCCTCCGGGTCTTCGGGCCTTGCGAAGCCCTGTGTACTGCGAGCGCTGCTACTCGCAGCTGAGAAGGACCGTGGAGCTAGCGGCGAATTCGGAGAGCTCTTCGCTGCACTGCGCCGCTCGCAAGCGGCTTCGTTCTTCGCCTTCTGCCGTCCGGCGAGAGCTGAACTCCAGCGGTCAGTTGCAGCTCTGCCCAACAGCGTGTTCTCAGTTCTGCGGGCAAGCACGCCCTCTTGCCTTGGCCCCGAGAGCAAAGCCCCGAGCGAGCACTCGACTCAGTGCAATGCACCCGGAAGGACGCTCTCGCTCGCCTTTCAAGGAGCGATTCCTAACAGCAGAAGCAGCAGAGGCACAAACTGCATGACGAGAAGGGACAACGTAGAACACGTCTCTGTCCTGGCGCATTTTCGTGTGCGATACTTCCCTCCGGGTCTTCGGGCCTTGCGAAGCCCTGTGTACTGCGAGCGCTGCTACTCGCAGCTGAGAAGGACCGTGGAGCTAGCGGCGAATTCGGAGAGCTCTTCGCTGCACTGCGCCGCTCGCAAGCGGCTTCGTTCTTCGCCTTCTGCCGTCCGGCGAGAGCTGAACTCCAGCGGTCAGTTGCAGCTCTGCCCAACAGCGTGTTCTCAGTTCTGCGGGCAAGCACGCCCTCTTGCCTTGGCCCCGAGTGCAAAGTCCCGAGCGAGCACTCGACTCAGTGCAATGCACCCGGAAGGACGCTCTCGCTCGCCTTTCAAGGAGCGATTCCTAACAGCAGAAGCAGCAGAGGCACAAACTGCATGACGAGAAGGGACAACGTAGAACACGTCTCTGTCCTGGCGCATTTTCGTGTGCGATACTTCCCTCCGGGTCTTCGGGCCTTGCGAAGCCCTGTGTACTGCGAGCGCTGCTACTCGCAGCTGAGAAGGACCGTGGAGCTAGCGGCGAATTCGGAGAGCTCTTCGCTGCACTGCGCCGCTCGCAAGCGGCTTCGTTCTTCGCCTTCTGCCGTCCGGCGAGAGCTGAACTCCAGCGGTCAGTTGCAGCTCTGCCCAACAGCGTGTTCTCAGTTCTGCGGGCAAGCACGCCCTCTTGCCTTGGCCCCGAGTGCAAAGTCCCGAGCGAGCACTCGACTCAGTGCAATGCACCCGGAAGGACGCTCTCGCTCGCCTTTCAAGGAGCGATTCCTAACAGCAGAAGCAGCAGAGGCACAAACTGCATGACGAGAAGGGACAACGTAGAACACGTCTCTGTCCTGGCGCATTTTCGTGTGCGATACTTCCCTCCGGGTCTTCGGGCCTTGCGAAGCCCTGTGTACTGCGAGCGCTGCTACTCGCAGCTGAGAAGGACCGTGGAGCTAGCGGCGAATTCGGAGAGCTCTTCGCTGCACTGCGCCGCTCGCAAGCGGCTTCGTTCTTCGCCTTCTGCCGTCCGGCGAGAGCTGAACTCCAGCGGTCAGTTGCAGCTCTGCCCAACAGCGTGTTCTCAGTTCTGCGGGCAAGCACGCCCTCTTGCCTTGGCCCCGAGAGCAAAGTCCCGAGCGAGCACTCGACTCAGTGCAATGCACCCGGAAGGACGCTCTCGCTCGTCTTTCAAGGAGCGATTACCTACAGCAGAAGCAGCAGAGGCACAAACTGCATGACGAGAAGGGACAACGTAGAACACGTCTCTGTCCTGGCGCATTTTCGTGTGCGATACTTCCCTCCGGGTCTTCGGGCCTTGCGAAGCCCTGTGTACTGCGAGCGCTGCTACTCGCAGCTGAGAAGGACCGTGGAGCTAGCGGCGAATTCGGAGAGCTCTTCGCTGCACTGCGCCGCTCGCAAGCGGCTTCGTTCTTCGCCTTCTGCCGTCCGGCGAGAGCTGAACTCCAGCGGTCAGTTGCAGCTCTGCCCAACAGCGTGTTCTCAGTTCTGCGGGCAAGCACGCCCTCTTGCCTTGGCCCCGAGAGCAAAGTCCCGAGCGAGCACTCGACTCAGTGCAATGCACCCGGAAGGACGCTCTCGCTCGTCTTTCAAGGAGCGATTACCTACAGCAGAAGCAGCAGAGGCACAAACTGCATGACGAGAAGGGACAACGTAGAACACGTCTCTGTCCTGGCGCATTTTCGTGTGCGATACTTCCCTCCGGGTCTTCGGGCCTTGCGAAGCCCTGTGTACTGCGAGCGCTGCTACTCGCAGCTGAGAAGGACCGTGGAGCTAGCGGCGAATTCGGAGAGCTCTTCGCTGCACTGCGCCGCTCGCAAGCGGCTTCGTTCTTCGCCTTCTGCCGTCCGGCGAGAGCTGAACTCCAGCGGTCAGTTGCAGCTCTGCCCAACAGCGTGTTCTCAGTTCTGCGGGCAAGCACGCCCTCTTGCCTTGGCCCCGAGAGCAAAGTCCCGAGCGAGCACTCGACTCAGTGCAATGCACCCGGAAGGACGCTCTCGCTCGCCTTTCAAGGAGCGATTCCTAACAGCAGAAGCAGCAGAGGCACAAACTGCATGACGAGAAGGGACAACGTAGAACACGTCTCTGTCCTGGCGCATTTTCGTGTGCGAAACTTCCCTCCGGGTCTTCGGGCCTTGCGAAGCTCTGTGTACTGCGAGCGCTGCTACTCGCAGCTGAGAAGGACCGTGGAGCTAGCGGCGAATTCGGAGAGCTCTTCGCTGCACTGCGCCGCTCGCAAGCGGCTTCGTTCTTCGCCTTCTGCCGTCCGGCGAGAGCTGAACTCCAGCGGTCAGTTGCAGCTCTGCCCAACAGCGTGTTCTCAGTTCTGCGGGCAAGCACGCCCTCTTGCCTTGGCCCCGAGAGCAAAGCCCCGAGCGAGCACTCGACTCAGTGCAATGCACCCGGAAGGACGCTCTCGCTCGCCTTTCAAGGAGCGATTCCTAACAGCAGAAGCAGCAGAGGCACAAACTGCATGACGAGAAGGGACAACGTAGAACACGTCTCTGTCCTGGCGCATTTTCGTGTGCGAAACTTCCCTCCGGGTCTTCGGGCCTTGCGAAGCCCTGTGTACTGCGAGCGCTGCTACTCGCAGCTGAGAAGGACCGTGGAGCTAGCGGCGAATTCGGAGAGCTCTTCGCTGCACTGCGCCGCTCGCAAGCGGCTTCGTTCTTCGCCTTCTGCCGTCCGGCGAGAGCTGAACTCCAGCGGTCAGTTGCAGCTCTGCCCAACAGCGTGTTCTCAGTTCTGCGGGCAAGCACGCCCTCTTGCCTTGGCCCCGAGAGCAAAGTCCCGAGCGAGCACTCGACTCAGTGCAATGCACCCGGAAGGACGCTCTCGCTCGCCTTTCAAGGAGCGATTCCTAACAGCAGAAGCAGCAGAGGCACAAACTGCATGACGAGAAGGGACAACGTAGAACACGTCTCTGTCCTGGCGCATTTTCGTGTGCGATACTTCCCTCCGGGTCTTCGGGCCTTGCGAAGCCCTGTGTACTGCGAGCGCTGCTACTCGCAGCTGAGAAGGACCGTGGAGCTAGCGGCGAATTCGGAGAGCTCTTCGCTGCACTGCGCCGCTCGCAAGCGGCTTCGTTCTTCGCCTTCTGCCGTCCGGCGAGAGCTGAACTCCAGCGGTCAGTTGCAGCTCTGCCCAACAGCGTGTTCTCAGTTCTGCGGGCAAGCACGCCCTCTTGCCTTGGCCCCGAGAGCAAAGTCCCGAGCGAGCACTCGACTCAGTGCAATGCACCCGGAAGGACGCTCTCGCTCGCCTTTCAAGGAGCGATTCCTAACAGCAGAAGCAGCAGAGGCACAAACTGCATGACGAGAAGGGACAACGTAGAACACGTCTCTGTCCTGGCGCATTTTCGTGTGCGATACTTCCCTCCGGGTCTTCGGGCCTTGCGAAGCCCTGTGTACTGCGAGCGCTGCTACTCGCAGCTGAGAAGGACCGTGGAGCTAGCGGCGAATTCGGAGAGCTCTTCGCTGCACTGCGCCGCTCGCAAGCGGCTTCGTTCTTCGCCTTCTGCCGTCCGGCGAGAGCTGAACTCCAGCGGTCAGTTGCAGCTCTGCCCAACAGCGTGTTCTCAGTTCTGCGGGCAAGCACGCCCTCTTGCCTTGGCCCCGAGAGCAAAGCCCCGAGCGAGCACTCGACTCAGTGCAATGCACCCGGAAGGACGCTCTCGCTCGCCTTTCAAGGAGCGATTCCTAACAGCAGAAGCAGCAGAGGCACAAACTGCATGACGAGAAGGGACAACGTAGAACACGTCTCTGTCCTGGCGCATTTTCGTGTGCGAAACTTCCCTCCGGGTCTTCGGGCCTTGCGAAGCCCTGTGTACTGCGAGCGCTGCTACTCGCAGCTGAGAAGGACCGTGGAGCTAGCGGCGAATTCGGAGAGCTCTTCGCTGCACTGCGCCGCTCGCAAGCGGCTTCGTTCTTCGCCTTCTGCCGTCCGGCGAGAGCTGAACTCCAGCGGTCAGTTGCAGCTCTGCCCAACAGCGTGTTCTCAGTTCTGCGGGCAAGCACGCCCTCTTGCCTTGGCCCCGAGAGCAAAGTCCCGAGCGAGCACTCGACTCAGTGCAATGCACCCGGAAGGACGCTCTCGCTCGCCTTTCAAGGAGCGATTCTTAACAGCAGAAGCAGCAGAGGCACAAACTGCATGACGAGAAGGGACAACGTAGAACACGTCTCTGTCCTGGCGCATTTTCGTGTGCGAAACTTCCCTCCGGGTCTTCGGGCCTTGCGAAGCTCTGTGTACTGCGAGCGCTGCTACTCGCAGCTGAGAAGGACCGTGGAGCTAGCGGCGAATTCGGAGAGCTCTTCGCTGCACTGCGCCGCTCGCAAGCGGCTTCGTTCTTCGCCTTCTGCCGTCCGGCGAGAGCTGAACTCCAGCGGTCAGTTGCAGCTCTGCCCAACAGCGTGTTCTCAGTTCTGCGGGCAAGCACGCCCTCTTGCCTTGGCCCCGAGAGCAAAGCCCCGAGCGAGCACTCGACTCAGTGCAATGCACCCGGAAGGACGCTCTCGCTCGCCTTTCAAGGAGCGATTCCTAACAGCAGAAGCAGCAGAGGCACAAACTGCATGACGAGAAGGGACAACGTAGAACACGTCTCTGTCCTGGCGCATTTTCGTGTGCGAAACTTCCCTCCGGGTCTTCGGGCCTTGCGAAGCCCTGTGTACTGCGAGCGCTGCTACTCGCAGCTGAGAAGGACCGTGGAGCTAGCGGCGAATTCGGAGAGCTCTTCGCTGCACTGCGCCGCTCGCAAGCGGCTTCGTTCTTCGCCTTCTGCCGTCCGGCGAGAGCTGAACTCCAGCGGTCAGTTGCAGCTCTGCCCAACAGCGTGTTCTCAGTTCTGCGGGCAAGCACGCCCTCTTGCCTTGGCCCCGAGAGCAAAGTCCCGAGCGAGCACTCGACTCAGTGCAATGCACCCGGAAGGACGCTCTCGCTCGCCTTTCAAGGAGCGATTCCTAACAGCAGAAGCAGCAGAGGCACAAACTGCATGACGAGAAGGGACAACGTAGAACACGTCTCTGTCCTGGCGCATTTTCGTGTGCGATACTTCCCTCCGGGTCTTCGGGCCTTGCGAAGCCCTGTGTACTGCGAGCGCTGCTACTCGCAGCTGAGAAGGACCGTGGAGCTAGCGGCGAATTCGGAGAGCTCTTCGCTGCACTGCGCCGCTCGCAAGCGGCTTCGTTCTTCGCCTTCTGCCGTCCGGCGAGAGCTGAACTCCAGCGGTCAGTTGCAGCTCTGCCCAACAGCGTGTTCTCAGTTCTGCGGGCAAGCACGCCCTCTTGCCTTGGCCCCGAGAGCAAAGTCCCGAGCGAGCACTCGACTCAGTGCAATGCACCCGGAAGGACGCTCTCGCTCGCCTTTCAAGGAGCGATTCCTAACAGCAGAAGCAGCAGAGGCACAAACTGCATGACGAGAAGGGACAACGTAGAACACGTCTCTGTCCTGGCGCATTTTCGTGTGCGATACTTCCCTCCGGGTCTTCGGGCCTTGCGAAGCCCTGTGTACTGCGAGCGCTGCTACTCGCAGCTGAGAAGGACCGTGGAGCTAGCGGCGAATTCGGAGAGCTCTTCGCTGCACTGCGCCGCTCGCAAGCGGCTTCGTTCTTCGCCTTCTGCCGTCCGGTGTAGAGAGCCTGGTGCAGGAATGGCTAGAAGAGAGAGGCCATAGTCAGATCAATTTAGTCAGGCTGACAAAGCAGGCCTCAGCCTCAAGGGCATAGCAAGAGGGAAAGCACGTAGACTTGTGATAAGATGAACAAAGACAGACTGTAAAAGAAGAACTAGAAGAACTCTGCTAGCCATGAAATTGCAAAAGTGTAGCCACAAAGTTAGCTGATCAGCATAGTGACGCATATGGCAAGGCAACCAATGATGAGCTTAGCTTTTGCAATATGCATGAGTTAATTAAGCACTGTATTTAATCGCCACTCTAATTATCAATAAATGAGACTTCGCAGATGACCGAATTGGTGTCCGTGTCTCCCTTCTCCGACAAATGGTGACCCCGACGTGATCTCTCCGTCGCTGAAAAAGAAAACGGGGGAGAACGCGCCACGGTCGGTGAAGTTGAGCTTGGGGCCTGCTGCAACCGGGTCGGTGTCTAACGACGTAGGAAAGACACCCTCAGGAGCTACAGAGGTGGTCCTGGGCCATACGTGCTGCCGAAGCCGGAGAGTTGCAACGGCGCCGACGGTAAAAAATGGACAGGCAAGCAGCATATGATTTATTTATAGCACATATAGATAAGTTAGGGCTAAAAGAGCTTAATCCCAGGAAGGACATACCGGGGTTGTTAGCCTGGGGTTCTGCTAAAGGCTTATTCACTAACCCTCATAGTGTGCATGAGTTAAATGAGTGGCGTAAGTTAGGGGATGTACTGTGGGAGGCAGTATTAGGAGATGATAAGACAGCAAAAAAGTTAGGAAAAATTTGGCAAGTAGTTCATAATGCGCTCTTAAAGCAACAGGCAGAAAAAAGGGCGGCACAACAGGCAGTAGAGGCATATAAAAGAAATGCTCAGTATGGTGATAATGAGCCCCTTGCACCAAGCACAAGAAGGGTTGAAATACCTATTCTTAGAGACACGGCAGGAATGGCCGATGGGGCTAGTTGCACTTGGCCCTCTGCACCCCCCTCAGAAGAACTGGGAAATAATGCTGCTAAAGCAGAGGAGGTAATTGCAGAGAGCGAAATATCCCAACCTTGCGGCGTAGAATCCCCTTGTCGGCCTGAACCTAGCATCCCTAAACCTGCCAGTGAGCCAGATCCTGTCCCTAGGGCGGAAAGCGACCTGCGGGGGGAAGTGGCAAGGCAGAGGAGGGAGGCATGGAATATGCTAGCTAGACACGGCCTGGAGACTGGGGATGACGCCGCTGTGAGTGCAGTCAAAGTCTGGACCTTTCCTGTAACATACACACAGGGAGTAAACCAACAAGGACAAGCTGTACAAGTGGGAGAGTATGAACCACTTGATTGGAAGTTGCTAGCACAGTTACGACAGACAGTGAGTCAGTTCGGGTTTCGCAGCGAGCCAGCTAAGCAAATGCTAGACTATCTATTTGACACATATTTATTACTGCCAAATGATCTAAAAAGTATAGCAAAATTGATTTTCACACCACATCAGCAGATGCTGTTTAATGCTCACTGGCAAGCTCTTGTTGCCGAGGCAGTTGCAGTACAAAGGGGTCAGGGTGATCCCTTAGCCGGAATTACAGCAGATGAGTTAATGGGAGTAGGCGCATTCCGCAGGTCAGAAACTCAGTTACTCCCGGGGGCCGACAGGGTTAGAGAAGCCATGCGTATTGTAAGAACTGCTATAGATCAGGTGAAAGATAGCTCAGGTATACCCATGTATATGGGAATAAAACAAGGAAGGGAGGAATCCTTTGGGGATTTTGTAGATAAGGCTACCGCTGCTATCGATAGGGCAGGAGTTCCAGAGTATATGAGAGGGGCGATGTTAAAGCAATGTGCGTTACAAAATAGCAATGAGGCAACAAAGAGGGTATTGTCAACTCTAGGAGCTAATTGGACGATAGAAGAGGCATTAGAAAGAATGGCGCTGCAGCCATCAGGGTCGCAGGTTTTCTTAATTAATGCATTAAAAGAAATAGGCTTAGGGCTGCAGAAACAAGCTGAATCCGCACAGTCACAGGTATTAGCTGCTCTTGCCCCGCTCCGTGCTTCCACAGCAGCACCGGCCACAGCAAACAACCGCCGACCTCCTTCAACGCGATGCTTTAGATGCGGAAACGGAGGCCATTTTCGACGAGACTGCCGAACCTCAGGAGTGTGGTGCCAGAACTGCCAGAACAACACCCACAACACGTCAGCTTGTCGTCGCCAATCGGGAAACTCCAGGCGGAGCGCGCCCGGCAGCCGCGCCCAGACACAAGTAGCCGCCGTAACATCAGCGCCATCTCCTGTCTACAACCAGCCACAACAGGGAGCCTGGGACTCGACTTGGCAGCCGCAATAAAAACATCATTATTAACAACACGCCCCGCTAAAGTCCCAACTGGAATACAAAGTCCGGTAACTATTAAAGGACAAACTTTTGGAGGACTAATAGTGGGACGCTCATCGAGCTCCATTTTAGGACTGTTTGTACTACCAGGTGTCATCGATGCGGACTACACTGGGGAAATACAAATAATAGTTTATACTCCTTTTCCTCCTCTAACAATTGAGGCAAATCAGCGTATTGCTCAATTTATTCCACTTCCACAGTTAAGCCGGGGTGTTCAACCACAAATACAAACTCCGCGCAAGGACCAAGGTTTTGGGTCCTCTGGTGTTGCTCTACTCACAATGGATCTCAATACTAGACCTAAAAAAGAGGTGAGGTTCACCTATGCAGGACGTACAATAAAAATGATGGGACTTTTAGACACTGGAGCAGATACCAGCATTGTTTCTCCAGAAAAATGGCCCTGTGATTGGCCATCATTACAAACCACGGATACCGTGACGGGCGTCGGAGGGTTCACCCTCGCAAAGAAAACGCCCCCAATAAGGGTTACTATAGATGGGCAGGACTTGGTAACTGTGTTATCAATAGTTGCATTACCACCCATGGTACACTGCCTAATTGGAAGGGACATTTTAGCTCAGCTTGGAGTCGTTTTATCCAACGAGCACCCTTTGGGGTAATTGCCATTGCTTGGACTTTCCCAATCCCAATCACCTGGACTACCAATGAACCGGTAATGGTTAAGCAATGGCCTCTAAAAAGGGAAAGTCTAATACAAGCACATCAACTCGTGAAAGAACAATTTCAACAAGGACATTTAAAACTTTCCACAAGCCCATGGAACACGCCAATTTTTGTGATTAAAAAGAAATCAGGAAAATATCGTCTTCTACATGATTTAAGAGCAGTAAATAATCAAATGGAAGCAATGGGAGCATTACAACCGGGACTTCCCAATCCAGCCATGCTCCCACAACATTGGCCTCTTTTAATTATTGATTTAAAGGACTGCTTTTTTACTATAGCCTTACACCCCCAGGATACAAAAAGATTTGCATTTACCCTACCGGCAATTAATAGGGGGGAACCTGACAAAAGATATGAATGGACTGTACTCCCACAAGGTATGAAAAACTCACCTACTTTGTGCCAATTATATGTTGATGCAGCCTTACAACCCCTGAGACTAAAATGGCCCAACACAATTATTTACCACTACATGGATGACATCCTATTCGCCCAGAAAACAGCATTTACAAATATTCAAATGCAGAAAATTCAAAACACCTTAGCAAAAGCATCTCTCATAATAGCTCCAGAAAAGATACAGCAATCTACACCATGGAAGTACCTAGGATGGACTATTACAAATCAAATCGTACGGCCACAAAAACTTCAAATTGCAACAAATATCACCAATCTAAATGAAGCACAACGCTTACTAGGAGATCTACAGTGGCTCAAACCAATTGTTGGGATACCTAACTCTCTGCTAGAATCCCTCAGGCCACTACTTAAAGGAACTGATCCAACCACACCTGTAACCATGACACCACAACAAAAAGATGCTCTCAATGGCATTATTCGCTGCGTCAATAAAGGATTTGTCTCCCGCCGAGATGTATCATTACCTATAGACCTCACCATTTGGAATACTCCTGATCATCTACTTGGAGCACTTACACAGACACAAAAGAAAACGGGGGAGATACAGGTACTAGAGTGGATAACTCCACCTTTACAAGCAAAAAGGACAATCAGTACAAAAATCGAACAAGTAGCTACCTTGATTCGTAAGGGTCGGGTAAGGATTCTGGAAATCACCGGAACAGGTCCGACCGCAATCCACCTACCCATGAAAAAGGAGGACTTAGATTGGTACCTCCTCAATTCTGAGGACTTACAAACGGCTTTGCTGGAAGCTGGAGCAGCAGTCAACACAGGACCGCTGACACCACGTCATCTTCAGTGGTTAGGAAATTGGGACTGGGTATTAAAGCCAACACGATCGGAACAGCCGATAGCAGGTGCTATCACAGCATTCACGGACGCCGGAAAGAAATCGAGGAGGGCAGCCATCACCTGGAAAGAAGGTCCTCGATGGAAAAAGCAGATAATAGACGCTGCTCCAGAGGACAGTTTACAAACATTGGAATTGTTTGCTGTTGTGTGGGCACTTAGTGAACTGCAAGGGCCTTTAAATGTGGTCACTGATTCGTTTTATGTTGCAGGAGTAGCACAAAGAATTGAGGACGCCTCTGTGAAAGAGGTGCAAAACAAAAGACTCTATGAACTCTTGCTGCAGCTAAAGCGAGCAGTAGGAGCAAGGTTTAAGCCTTATTGTATCATACACATCAGAAGCCACAAGTGGGATGTAGGCTTGGGTGAAGGCAATGCCAGGGCAGATAGATTGGTTATGAATGTAGCAGATGATAGGGGGATTGAGGCAAGAGAGTCACACACACGATTTCACCAGAATGCTAAGGGATTGGTGCGTGAGTTCAAAATAGGCATACAAGAAGCTAAGGCAATAGTGAGAGCTTGTCCCACCTGTAGTCATCACAACAGTGGGGTGGGTCTTGGGTGTGGGGTAAATCCTCGGGGTCTGGAAAGTAATGAAATTTGGCAAATGGACGTTACACACGTAGCAGAATTTGGTAGGCTTAAGTATGTGCATGTCACAATAGACACGTATAGTAAATACATCTGGGCTACAGCACAAACAGGAGAAAAGGCAATCCATGTAATAAGGCATCTGACAAGTTGCTTTGCAGTCATGGGAATGCCTAGGGAAATAAAGACCGACAATGGACCAGCCTATGTCGGCAAGAAAGTAAGCCAGTTTATGAGACTCTGGGGAATCAAACACATCACAGGAGTACCACACTCACCCACAGGACAAGCCATAGTAGAAAGAGCCAATGGGACACTCAAACAGTATCTACTCAAGCACAAATCTATAGATGATCCACAAGAAAGGTTAGCTAAGGTTCTTTATGTCATGAATTTTTTGTGTGTGTTTGGGGAAGAATCGGAGCCGCCTGCAATTAGGCATAAAGGAAAAAGGGAAGGTAACAAGGCAGAAAGCGAAAAAGCGTGGGTAAAGTATCGGGATCCAAAAACAGGGATATGGAATGGCCCCGCTGAGGTAATATACTGGGGCAGAGGTTATGTTTGTGTTTCTACTCCCACAGGAACAGTTTGGGTCCCTGCTAGGTGGGTGAAACCCATCCTAAATGAGCGAGTTGGTGGAAAGATTCCTGAGGACACCATTAGCTCCAGACGACCGAGAGCGGATACAACAGAAATTGACGGTGACCTTACGGCCCTATTTACAGAAACTAGCACCATATAAACGCGCTGTCCGCAAGGCACTACAACGGCCGCCACCGAACTGGGTGGAGTGGATCGAGTATCACGCCTACCACGCCTACCTGGAGGAACAACGCCTTAACGGTCGCCCTTGTTGCGCGTGTGGGAAAGCGTGGTGTGAAGCTTGGGTGGCTTTAAAGTGTGGGGGCTGTGGGGACTGCTCATGGGTAAGACAAAGAGCAGTATATAAATTGTGGTGCCAAGAGTGTCAAAGGGAAGACCAAAGACGCTCAAGCTGGGATGCAGCATTAGAGGGGGAAGCAGGAGTACCGTTTGTACAAGTCCGGAGTGTATATGAAGCACCAGAACAGCTTATGTTAGCTTGGGCCCGGTGGGAAGTAACTAATTGGCTCTGGAGGCAGAAAATCACTGCAAAATCTTGCATTGTTGCTGCCAGGTGCATGACTAAAGTGCCATATCTACCTTTCCCTCGGGTAGGACCAGTTAAGCCAGGTACCGACCCTGAAGAAGTATTAGACCAGTGCATAGAAAAGGTAAAACAGTGGCACATAGCTGCAGATAACCCAAAACGCAGAAGAAACAAGCCACGTAAGCAACAAAAATGATACTCATTACACTGCTTATGCTTACTAACTTTGCTTACACAAATGCTTTTCCAATGGAGCACACACCTAGAGAAAATGTATGGGTAACATTTGCTAACATAACAAAGCAAGAATCAATCTGCTTGAGCTTGGGGGGAGCACAGAATCCTTTCAAAACTTGTCTTGTAGGATTGCCAGTTTGGAAACCAAGAGAGTTTGCAGGGTATCTTAATAATAGCAACCTACCTACAAAAAGGGATGACGATTTGTTGCAGGGTTGTACTTTCCCTAATAGTAATCCCTCACAACACGATGGATGCTAGCAATGTGAATTTGTCCTAGCTTTAGGCAAAACCTTAGCCTCCCCTCCAGAAGAGATTGACCTCTTCGGAAGCACTAACGCATCAATGGGAAGAAACGCAGGAGGATGGTTTAGTTTTATGCCCTTAGAAGACAAAAACTTTGCCACCCTTAATTCGGCTCTTAGTAATCTACCAACAATTCATACTCAACTCTACCCCAAATGTAACGGTAGGTACATCACAAAGGCAAGAGCACTACCCCCAGGAATATTTTTAATTTGTGGGGATCGTGCCTGGAATGGTATTCCAGTGAGGCCACAAGGGGGACCCTGTTATCTAGGGAAACTAGCCATGTTTCACCCCAATGTAACTACTCTCATGCAACTTGCAAGCAATGCAAATAGAACAAAACGCAGTTTACACGATCTTGACTGCACCGGCATAGGGCAACCACACTTTTGGAGTGACTTTAGACAAGTAGCAACTGCTGTACTCCTCCCTCACGCAGCAGCCAGGAAAGCTATGGCCCTAGCCGAACAGTTAGGGTGCTGGGCAAAAGATGAATTTAACACCACCTCTCAGGTGTTAGACATGATGGCCAGGGATGTCTCAAGTGTTAACCATGCAGTACTGCAAAACAGAGCAGCCATTGATTTTCTACTTCTAGCGCAGGGACACGGTTGTGAGGAATTTGAGGGAATGTGCTGCATGAACTTATCTGACCACTCTGAATCCATTCACAAAAAGATACGAGACATACAAAACAGACTACATGACCTAAAGGAGCAAGATGGTTGGGACATTGATGAATGGCTAAAGAGCCTGGGCCTTGGAGGAAGGAATGTGCTGCATGAACTTATCTGACCACTCTGAATCCATTCACAAAAAGATACGAGACATACAAAACAGACTACATGACCTAAAGGAGCAAGATGGTTGGGACATTGATGAATGGCTAAAGAGCCTGGGCCTTGGAGGATGGATTCGGACCATCATTAAGTATGCTATCATGATCTTAGGTGTATTCTTATGCTTAGCTCTGTTGCTTCCTTGCTTGATAACTTGCTTACAGAATTTCATCCAAAAAACTGTTAGCAAGGCTTGGCATACTAATCTTCTCGCTCAAAAAGAAAACGGGGGAAGTGTAGAGAGCCTGGTGCAGGAATGGCTAGAAGAGAGAGGCCATAGTCAGATCAATTTAGTCAGGCTGACAAAGCAGGCCTCAGCCTCAAGGGCATAGCAAGAGGGAAAGCACGTAGACTTGTGATAAGATGAACAAAGACAGACTGTAAAAGAAGAACTAGAAGAACTCTGCTAGCCATGAAATTGCAAAAGTGTAGCCACAAAGTTAGCTGATCAGCATAGTGACGCATATGGCAAGGCAACCAATGATGAGCTTAGCTTTTGCAATATGCATGAGTTAATTAAGCACTGTATTTAATCGCCACTCTAATTATCAATAAATGAGACTTCGCAGATGACCGAATTGGTGTCCGTGTCTCCCTTCTCCGACAGTCCGGCGAGAGCTGAACTCCAGCGGTCAGTTGCAGCTCTGCCCAACAGCGTGTTCTCAGTTCTGCGGGCAAGCACGCCCTCTTGCCTTGGCCCCGAGAGCAAAGTCCCGAGCGAGCACTCGACTCAGTGCAATGCACCCGGAAGGACGCTCTCGCTCGCCTTTCAAGGAGCGATTCCTAACAGCAGAAGCAGCAGAGGCACAAACTGCATGACGAGAAGGGACAACGTAGAACACGTCTCTGTCCTGGCGCATTTTCGTGTGCGATACTTCCCTCCGGGTCTTCGGGCCTTGCGAAGCCCTGTGTACTGCGAGCGCTGCTACTCGCAGCTGAGAAGGACCGTGGAGCTAGCGGCGAATTCGGAGAGCTCTTCGCTGCACTGCGCCGCTCGCAAGCGGCTTCGTTCTTCGCCTTCTGCCGTCCGGCGAGAGCTGAACTCCAGCGGTCAGTTGCAGCTCTGCCCAACAGCGTGTTCTCAGTTCTGCGGGCAAGCACGCCCTCTTGCCTTGGCCCCGAGAGCAAAGTCCCGAGCGAGCACTCGACTCAGTGCAATGCACCCGGAAGGACGCTCTCGCTCGCCTTTCAAGGAGCGATTCCTAACAGCAGAAGCAGCAGAGGCACAAACTGCATGACGAGAAGGGACAACGTAGAACACGTCTCTGTCCTGGCGCATTTTCGTGTGCGATACTTCCCTCCGGGTCTTCGGGCCTTGCGAAGCCCTGTGTACTGCGAGCGCTGCTACTCGCAGCTGAGAAGGACCGTGGAGCTAGCGGCGAATTCGGAGAGCTCTTCGCTGCACTGCGCCGCTCGCAAGCGGCTTCGTTCTTCGCCTTCTGCCGTCCGGCGAGAGCTGAACTCCAGCGGTCAGTTGCAGCTCTGCCCAACAGCGTGTTCTCAGTTCTGCGGGCAAGCACGCCCTCTTGCCTTGGCCCCGAGAGCAAAGTCCCGAGCGAGCACTCGACTCAGTGCAATGCACCCGGAAGGACGCTCTCGCTCGCCTTTCAAGGAGCGATTCCTAACAGCAGAAGCAGCAGAGGCACAAACTGCATGACGAGAAGGGACAACGTAGAACACGTCTCTGTCCTGGCGCATTTTCGTGTGCGATACTTCCCTCCGGGTCTTCGGGCCTTGCGAAGCCCTGTGTACTGCGAGCGCTGCTACTCGCAGCTGAGAAGGACCGTGGAGCTAGCGGCGAATTCGGAGAGCTCTTCGCTGCACTGCGCCGCTCGCAAGCGGCTTCGTTCTTCGCCTTCTGCCGTCCGGCGAGAGCTGAACTCCAGCGGTCAGTTGCAGCTCTGCCCAACAGCGTGTTCTCAGTTCTGCGGGCAAGCACGCCCTCTTGCCTTGGCCCCGAGAGCAAAGTCCCGAGCGAGCACTCGACTCAGTGCAATGCACCCGGAAGGACGCTCTCGCTCGCCTTTCAAGGAGCGATTCCTAACAGCAGAAGCAGCAGAGGCACAAACTGCATGACGAGAAGGGACAACGTAGAACACGTCTCTGTCCTGGCGCATTTTCGTGTGCGAAACTTCCCTCCGGGTCTTCGGGCCTTGCGAAGCCCTGTGTACTGCGAGCGCTGCTACTCGCAGCTGAGAAGGACCGTGGAGCTAGCGGCGAATTCGGAGAGCTCTTCGCTGCACTGCGCCGCTCGCAAGCGGCTTCGTTCTTCGCCTTCTGCCGTCCGGCGAGAGCTGAACTCCAGCGGTCAGTTGCAGCTCTGCCCAACAGCGTGTTCTCAGTTCTGCGGGCAAGCACGCCCTCTTGCCTTGGCCCCGAGAGCAAAGTCCCGAGCGAGCACTCGACTCAGTGCAATGCACCCGGAAGGACGCTCTCGCTCGCCTTTCAAGGAGCGATTCCTAACAGCAGAAGCAGCAGAGGCACAAACTGCATGACGAGAAGGGACAACGTAGAACACGTCTCTGTCCTGGCGCATTTTCGTGTGCGAAACTTCCCTCCGGGTCTTCGGGCCTTGCGAAGCCCTGTGTACTGCGAGCGCTGCTACTCGCAGCTGAGAAGGACCGTGGAGCTAGCGGCGAATTCGGAGAGCTCTTCGCTGCACTGCGCCGCTCGCAAGCGGCTTCGTTCTTCGCCTTCTGCCGTCCGGCGAGAGCTGAACTCCAGCGGTCAGTTGCAGCTCTGCCCAACAGCGTGTTCTCAGTTCTGCGGGCAAGCACGCCCTCTTGCCTTGGCCCCGAGAGCAAAGCCCCGAGCGAGCACTCGACTCAGTGCAATGCACCCGGAAGGACGCTCTCGCTCGCCTTTCAAGGAGCGATTCCTAACAGCAGAAGCAGCAGAGGCACAAACTGCATGACGAGAAGGGACAACGTAGAACACGTCTCTGTCCTGGCGCATTTTCGTGTGCGAAACTTCCCTCCGGGTCTTCGGGCCTTGCGAAGCCCTGTGTACTGCGAGCGCTGCTACTCGCAGCTGAGAAGGACCGTGGAGCTAGCGGCGAATTCGGAGAGCTCTTCGCTGCACTGCGCCGCTCGCAAGCGGCTTCGTTCTTCGCCTTCTGCCGTCCGGCGAGAGCTGAACTCCAGCGGTCAGTTGCAGCTCTGCCCAACAGCGTGTTCTCAGTTCTGCGGGCAAGCACGCCCTCTTGCCTTGGCCCCGAGAGCAAAGCCCCGAGCGAGCACTCGACTCAGTGCAATGCACCCGGAAGGACGCTCTCGCTCGCCTTTCAAGGAGCGATTCCTAACAGCAGAAGCAGCAGAGGCACAAACTGCATGACGAGAAGGGACAACGTAGAACACGTCTCTGTCCTGGCGCATTTTCGTGTGCGAAACTTCCCTCCGGGTCTTCGGGCCTTGCGAAGCCCTGTGTACTGCGAGCGCTGCTACTCGCAGCTGAGAAGGACCGTGGAGCTAGCGGCGAATTCGGAGAGCTCTTCGCTGCACTGCGCCGCTCGCAAGCGGCTTCGTTCTTCGCCTTCTGCCGTCCGGCGAGAGCTGAACTCCAGCGGTCAGTTGCAGCTCTGCCCAACAGCGTGTTCTCAGTTCTGCGGGCAAGCACGCCCTCTTGCCTTGGCCCCGAGAGCAAAGCCCCGAGCGAGCACTCGACTCAGTGCAATGCACCCGGAAGGACGCTCTCGCTCGCCTTTCAAGGAGCGATTCCTAACAGCAGAAGCAGCAGAGGCACAAACTGCATGACGAGAAGGGACAACGTAGAACACGTCTCTGTCCTGGCGCATTTTCGTGTGCGATACTTCCCTCCGGGTCTTCGGGCCTTGCGAAGCCCTGTGTACTGCGAGCGCTGCTACTCGCAGCTGAGAAGGACCGTGGAGCTAGCGGCGAATTCGGAGAGCTCTTCGCTGCACTGCGCCGCTCGCAAGCGGCTTCGTTCTTCGCCTTCTGCCGTCCGGCGAGAGCTGAACTCCAGCGGTCAGTTGCAGCTCTGCCCAACAGCGTGTTCTCAGTTCTGCGGGCAAGCACGCCCTCTTGCCTTGGCCCCGAGAGCAAAGCCCCGAGCGAGCACTCGACTCAGTGCAATGCACCCGGAAGGACGCTCTCGCTCGCCTTTCAAGGAGCGATTCCTAACAGCAGAAGCAGCAGAGGCACAAACTGCATGACGAGAAGGGACAACGTAGAACACGTCTCTGTCCTGGCGCATTTTCGTGTGCGAAACTTCCCTCCGGGTCTTCGGGCCTTGCGAAGCCCTGTGTACTGCGAGCGCTGCTACTCGCAGCTGAGAAGGACCGTGGAGCTAGCGGCGAATTCGGAGAGCTCTTCGCTGCACTGCGCCGCTCGCAAGCGGCTTCGTTCTTCGCCTTCTGCCGTCCGGCGAGAGCTGAACTCCAGCGGTCAGTTGCAGCTCTGCCCAACAGCGTGTTCTCAGTTCTGCGGGCAAGCACGCCCTCTTGCCTTGGCCCCGAGAGCAAAGCCCCGAGCGAGCACTCGACTCAGTGCAATGCACCCGGAAGGACGCTCTCGCTCGCCTTTCAAGGAGCGATTCCTAACAGCAGAAGCAGCAGAGGCACAAACTGCATGACGAGAAGGGACAACGTAGAACACGTCTCTGTCCTGGCGCATTTTCGTGTGCGATACTTCCCTCCGGGTCTTCGGGCCTTGCGAAGCCCTGTGTACTGCGAGCGCTGCTACTCGCAGCTGAGAAGGACCGTGGAGCTAGCGGCGAATTCGGAGAGCTCTTCGCTGCACTGCGCCGCTCGCAAGCGGCTTCGTTCTTCGCCTTCTGCCGTCCGGCGAGAGCTGAACTCCAGCGGTCAGTTGCAGCTCTGCCCAACAGCGTGTTCTCAGTTCTGCGGGCAAGCACGCCCTCTTGCCTTGGCCCCGAGAGCAAAGCCCCGAGCGAGCACTCGACTCAGTGCAATGCACCCGGAAGGACGCTCTCGCTCGCCTTTCAAGGAGCGATTCCTAACAGCAGAAGCAGCAGAGGCACAAACTGCATGACGAGAAGGGACAACGTAGAACACGTCTCTGTCCTGGCGCATTTTCGTGTGCGAAACTTCCCTCCGGGTCTTCGGGCCTTGCGAAGCCCTGTGTACTGCGAGCGCTGCTACTCGCAGCTGAGAAGGACCGTGGAGCTAGCGGCGAATTCGGAGAGCTCTTCGCTGCACTGCGCCGCTCGCAAGCGGCTTCGTTCTTCGCCTTCTGCCGTCCGGCGAGAGCTGAACTCCAGCGGTCAGTTGCAGCTCTGCCCAACAGCGTGTTCTCAGTTCTGCGGGCAAGCACGCCCTCTTGCCTTGGCCCCGAGAGCAAAGCCCCGAGCGAGCACTCGACTCAGTGCAATGCACCCGGAAGGACGCTCTCGCTCGCCTTTCAAGGAGCGATTCCTAACAGCAGAAGCAGCAGAGGCACAAACTGCATGACGAGAAGGGACAACGTAGAACACGTCTCTGTCCTGGCGCATTTTCGTGTGCGATACTTCCCTCCGGGTCTTCGGGCCTTGCGAAGCCCTGTGTACTGCGAGCGCTGCTACTCGCAGCTGAGAAGGACCGTGGAGCTAGCGGCGAATTCGGAGAGCTCTTCGCTGCACTGCGCCGCTCGCAAGCGGCTTCGTTCTTCGCCTTCTGCCGTCCGGCGAGAGCTGAACTCCAGCGGTCAGTTGCAGCTCTGCCCAACAGCGTGTTCTCAGTTCTGCGGGCAAGCACGCCCTCTTGCCTTGGCCCCGAGAGCAAAGCCCCGAGCGAGCACTCGACTCAGTGCAATGCACCCGGAAGGACGCTCTCGCTCGCCTTTCAAGGAGCGATTCCTAACAGCAGAAGCAGCAGAGGCACAAACTGCATGACGAGAAGGGACAACGTAGAACACGTCTCTGTCCTGGCGCATTTTCGTGTGCGATACTTCCCTCCGGGTCTTCGGGCCTTGCGAAGCCCTGTGTACTGCGAGCGCTGCTACTCGCAGCTGAGAAGGACCGTGGAGCTAGCGGCGAATTCGGAGAGCTCTTCGCTGCACTGCGCCGCTCGCAAGCGGCTTCGTTCTTCGCCTTCTGCCGTCCGGCGAGAGCTGAACTCCAGCGGTCAGTTGCAGCTCTGCCCAACAGCGTGTTCTCAGTTCTGCGGGCAAGCACGCCCTCTTGCCTTGGCCCCGAGAGCAAAGCCCCGAGCGAGCACTCGACTCAGTGCAATGCACCCGGAAGGACGCTCTCGCTCGCCTTTCAAGGAGCGATTCCTAACAGCAGAAGCAGCAGAGGCACAAACTGCATGACGAGAAGGGACAACGTAGAACACGTCTCTGTCCTGGCGCATTTTCGTGTGCGATACTTCCCTCCGGGTCTTCGGGCCTTGCGAAGCCCTGTGTACTGCGAGCGCTGCTACTCGCAGCTGAGAAGGACCGTGGAGCTAGCGGCGAATTCGGAGAGCTCTTCGCTGCACTGCGCCGCTCGCAAGCGGCTTCGTTCTTCGCCTTCTGCCGTCCGGCGAGAGCTGAACTCCAGCGGTCAGTTGCAGCTCTGCCCAACAGCGTGTTCTCAGTTCTGCGGGCAAGCACGCCCTCTTGCCTTGGCCCCGAGAGCAAAGCCCCGAGCGAGCACTCGACTCAGTGCAATGCACCCGGAAGGACGCTCTCGCTCGCCTTTCAAGGAGCGATTCCTAACAGCAGAAGCAGCAGAGGCACAAACTGCATGACGAGAAGGGACAACGTAGAACACGTCTCTGTCCTGGCGCATTTTCGTGTGCGATACTTCCCTCCGGGTCTTCGGGCCTTGCGAAGCCCTGTGTACTGCGAGCGCTGCTACTCGCAGCTGAGAAGGACCGTGGAGCTAGCGGCGAATTCGGAGAGCTCTTCGCTGCACTGCGCCGCTCGCAAGCGGCTTCGTTCTTCGCCTTCTGCCGTCCGGCGAGAGCTGAACTCCAGCGGTCAGTTGCAGCTCTGCCCAACAGCGTGTTCTCAGTTCTGCGGGCAAGCACGCCCTCTTGCCTTGGCCCCGAGAGCAAAGCCCCGAGCGAGCACTCGACTCAGTGCAATGCACCCGGAAGGACGCTCTCGCTCGCCTTTCAAGGAGCGATTCCTAACAGCAGAAGCAGCAGAGGCACAAACTGCATGACGAGAAGGGACAACGTAGAACACGTCTCTGTCCTGGCGCATTTTCGTGTGCGAAACTTCCCTCCGGGTCTTCGGGCCTTGCGAAGCCCTGTGTACTGCGAGCGCTGCTACTCGCAGCTGAGAAGGACCGTGGAGCTAGCGGCGAATTCGGAGAGCTCTTCGCTGCACTGCGCCGCTCGCAAGCGGCTTCGTTCTTCGCCTTCTGCCGTCCGGCGAGAGCTGAACTCCAGCGGTCAGTTGCAGCTCTGCCCAACAGCGTGTTCTCAGTTCTGCGGGCAAGCACGCCCTCTTGCCTTGGCCCCGAGAGCAAAGCCCCGAGCGAGCACTCGACTCAGTGCAATGCACCCGGAAGGACGCTCTCGCTCGCCTTTCAAGGAGCGATTCCTAACAGCAGAAGCAGCAGAGGCACAAACTGCATGACGAGAAGGGACAACGTAGAACACGTCTCTGTCCTGGCGCATTTTCGTGTGCGAAACTTCCCTCCGGGTCTTCGGGCCTTGCGAAGCCCTGTGTACTGCGAGCGCTGCTACTCGCAGCTGAGAAGGACCGTGGAGCTAGCGGCGAATTCGGAGAGCTCTTCGCTGCACTGCGCCGCTCGCAAGCGGCTTCGTTCTTCGCCTTCTGCCGTCCGGCGAGAGCTGAACTCCAGCGGTCAGTTGCAGCTCTGCCCAACAGCGTGTTCTCAGTTCTGCGGGCAAGCACGCCCTCTTGCCTTGGCCCCGAGAGCAAAGCCCCGAGCGAGCACTCGACTCAGTGCAATGCACCCGGAAGGACGCTCTCGCTCGCCTTTCAAGGAGCGATTCCTAACAGCAGAAGCAGCAGAGGCACAAACTGCATGACGAGAAGGGACAACGTAGAACACGTCTCTGTCCTGGCGCATTTTCGTGTGCGAAACTTCCCTCCGGGTCTTCGGGCCTTGCGAAGCCCTGTGTACTGCGAGCGCTGCTACTCGCAGCTGAGAAGGACCGTGGAGCTAGCGGCGAATTCGGAGAGCTCTTCGCTGCACTGCGCCGCTCGCAAGCGGCTTCGTTCTTCGCCTTCTGCCGTCCGGCGAGAGCTGAACTCCAGCGGTCAGTTGCAGCTCTGCCCAACAGCGTGTTCTCAGTTCTGCGGGCAAGCACGCCCTCTTGCCTTGGCCCCGAGAGCAAAGCCCCGAGCGAGCACTCGACTCAGTGCAATGCACCCGGAAGGACGCTCTCGCTCGCCTTTCAAGGAGCGATTCCTAACAGCAGAAGCAGCAGAGGCACAAACTGCATGACGAGAAGGGACAACGTAGAACACGTCTCTGTCCTGGCGCATTTTCGTGTGCGATACTTCCCTCCGGGTCTTCGGGCCTTGCGAAGCCCTGTGTACTGCGAGCGCTGCTACTCGCAGCTGAGAAGGACCGTGGAGCTAGCGGCGAATTCGGAGAGCTCTTCGCTGCACTGCGCCGCTCGCAAGCGGCTTCGTTCTTCGCCTTCTGCCGTCCGGCGAGAGCTGAACTCCAGCGGTCAGTTGCAGCTCTGCCCAACAGCGTGTTCTCAGTTCTGCGGGCAAGCACGCCCTCTTGCCTTGGCCCCGAGAGCAAAGCCCCGAGCGAGCACTCGACTCAGTGCAATGCACCCGGAAGGACGCTCTCGCTCGCCTTTCAAGGAGCGATTCCTAACAGCAGAAGCAGCAGAGGCACAAACTGCATGACGAGAAGGGACAACGTAGAACACGTCTCTGTCCTGGCGCATTTTCGTGTGCGATACTTCCCTCCGGGTCTTCGGGCCTTGCGAAGCCCTGTGTACTGCGAGCGCTGCTACTCGCAGCTGAGAAGGACCGTGGAGCTAGCGGCGAATTCGGAGAGCTCTTCGCTGCACTGCGCCGCTCGCAAGCGGCTTCGTTCTTCGCCTTCTGCCGTCCGGCGAGAGCTGAACTCCAGCGGTCAGTTGCAGCTCTGCCCAACAGCGTGTTCTCAGTTCTGCGGGCAAGCACGCCCTCTTGCCTTGGCCCCGAGAGCAAAGCCCCGAGCGAGCACTCGACTCAGTGCAATGCACCCGGAAGGACGCTCTCGCTCGCCTTTCAAGGAGCGATTCCTAACAGCAGAAGCAGCAGAGGCACAAACTGCATGACGAGAAGGGACAACGTAGAACACGTCTCTGTCCTGGCGCATTTTCGTGTGCGAAACTTCCCTCCGGGTCTTCGGGCCTTGCGAAGCCCTGTGTACTGCGAGCGCTGCTACTCGCAGCTGAGAAGGACCGTGGAGCTAGCGGCGAATTCGGAGAGCTCTTCGCTGCACTGCGCCGCTCGCAAGCGGCTTCGTTCTTCGCCTTCTGCCGTCCGGCGAGAGCTGAACTCCAGCGGTCAGTTGCAGCTCTGCCCAACAGCGTGTTCTCAGTTCTGCGGGCAAGCACGCCCTCTTGCCTTGGCCCCGAGAGCAAAGCCCCGAGCGAGCACTCGACTCAGTGCAATGCACCCGGAAGGACGCTCTCGCTCGCCTTTCAAGGAGCGATTCCTAACAGCAGAAGCAGCAGAGGCACAAACTGCATGACGAGAAGGGACAACGTAGAACACGTCTCTGTCCTGGCGCATTTTCGTGTGCGATACTTCCCTCCGGGTCTTCGGGCCTTGCGAAGCCCTGTGTACTGCGAGCGCTGCTACTCGCAGCTGAGAAGGACCGTGGAGCTAGCGGCGAATTCGGAGAGCTCTTCGCTGCACTGCGCCGCTCGCAAGCGGCTTCGTTCTTCGCCTTCTGCCGTCCGGCGAGAGCTGAACTCCAGCGGTCAGTTGCAGCTCTGCCCAACAGCGTGTTCTCAGTTCTGCGGGCAAGCACGCCCTCTTGCCTTGGCCCCGAGAGCAAAGCCCCGAGCGAGCACTCGACTCAGTGCAATGCACCCGGAAGGACGCTCTCGCTCGCCTTTCAAGGAGCGATTCCTAACAGCAGAAGCAGCAGAGGCACAAACTGCATGACGAGAAGGGACAACGTAGAACACGTCTCTGTCCTGGCGCATTTTCGTGTGCGATACTTCCCTCCGGGTCTTCGGGCCTTGCGAAGCCCTGTGTACTGCGAGCGCTGCTACTCGCAGCTGAGAAGGACCGTGGAGCTAGCGGCGAATTCGGAGAGCTCTTCGCTGCACTGCGCCGCTCGCAAGCGGCTTCGTTCTTCGCCTTCTGCCGTCCGGCGAGAGCTGAACTCCAGCGGTCAGTTGCAGCTCTGCCCAACAGCGTGTTCTCAGTTCTGCGGGCAAGCACGCCCTCTTGCCTTGGCCCCGAGAGCAAAGCCCCGAGCGAGCACTCGACTCAGTGCAATGCACCCGGAAGGACGCTCTCGCTCGCCTTTCAAGGAGCGATTCCTAACAGCAGAAGCAGCAGAGGCACAAACTGCATGACGAGAAGGGACAACGTAGAACACGTCTCTGTCCTGGCGCATTTTCGTGTGCGATACTTCCCTCCGGGTCTTCGGGCCTTGCGAAGCCCTGTGTACTGCGAGCGCTGCTACTCGCAGCTGAGAAGGACCGTGGAGCTAGCGGCGAATTCGGAGAGCTCTTCGCTGCACTGCGCCGCTCGCAAGCGGCTTCGTTCTTCGCCTTCTGCCGTCCGGCGAGAGCTGAACTCCAGCGGTCAGTTGCAGCTCTGCCCAACAGCGTGTTCTCAGTTCTGCGGGCAAGCACGCCCTCTTGCCTTGGCCCCGAGAGCAAAGCCCCGAGCGAGCACTCGACTCAGTGCAATGCACCCGGAAGGACGCTCTCGCTCGCCTTTCAAGGAGCGATTCCTAACAGCAGAAGCAGCAGAGGCACAAACTGCATGACGAGAAGGGACAACGTAGAACACGTCTCTGTCCTGGCGCATTTTCGTGTGCGAAACTTCCCTCCGGGTCTTCGGGCCTTGCGAAGCCCTGTGTACTGCGAGCGCTGCTACTCGCAGCTGAGAAGGACCGTGGAGCTAGCGGCGAATTCGGAGAGCTCTTCGCTGCACTGCGCCGCTCGCAAGCGGCTTCGTTCTTCGCCTTCTGCCGTCCGGCGAGAGCTGAACTCCAGCGGTCAGTTGCAGCTCTGCCCAACAGCGTGTTCTCAGTTCTGCGGGCAAGCACGCCCTCTTGCCTTGGCCCCGAGAGCAAAGCCCCGAGCGAGCACTCGACTCAGTGCAATGCACCCGGAAGGACGCTCTCGCTCGCCTTTCAAGGAGCGATTCCTAACAGCAGAAGCAGCAGAGGCACAAACTGCATGACGAGAAGGGACAACGTAGAACACGTCTCTGTCCTGGCGCATTTTCGTGTGCGAAACTTCCCTCCGGGTCTTCGGGCCTTGCGAAGCCCTGTGTACTGCGAGCGCTGCTACTCGCAGCTGAGAAGGACCGTGGAGCTAGCGGCGAATTCGGAGAGCTCTTCGCTGCACTGCGCCGCTCGCAAGCGGCTTCGTTCTTCGCCTTCTGCCGTCCGGCGAGAGCTGAACTCCAGCGGTCAGTTGCAGCTCTGCCCAACAGCGTGTTCTCAGTTCTGCGGGCAAGCACGCCCTCTTGCCTTGGCCCCGAGAGCAAAGCCCCGAGCGAGCACTCGACTCAGTGCAATGCACCCGGAAGGACGCTCTCGCTCGCCTTTCAAGGAGCGATTCCTAACAGCAGAAGCAGCAGAGGCACAAACTGCATGACGAGAAGGGACAACGTAGAACACGTCTCTGTCCTGGCGCATTTTCGTGTGCGAAACTTCCCTCCGGGTCTTCGGGCCTTGCGAAGCCCTGTGTACTGCGAGCGCTGCTACTCGCAGCTGAGAAGGACCGTGGAGCTAGCGGCGAATTCGGAGAGCTCTTCGCTGCACTGCGCCGCTCGCAAGCGGCTTCGTTCTTCGCCTTCTGCCGTCCGGCGAGAGCTGAACTCCAGCGGTCAGTTGCAGCTCTGCCCAACAGCGTGTTCTCAGTTCTGCGGGCAAGCACGCCCTCTTGCCTTGGCCCCGAGAGCAAAGCCCCGAGCGAGCACTCGACTCAGTGCAATGCACCCGGAAGGACGCTCTCGCTCGCCTTTCAAGGAGCGATTCCTAACAGCAGAAGCAGCAGAGGCACAAACTGCATGACGAGAAGGGACAACGTAGAACACGTCTCTGTCCTGGCGCATTTTCGTGTGCGATACTTCCCTCCGGGTCTTCGGGCCTTGCGAAGCCCTGTGTACTGCGAGCGCTGCTACTCGCAGCTGAGAAGGACCGTGGAGCTAGCGGCGAATTCGGAGAGCTCTTCGCTGCACTGCGCCGCTCGCAAGCGGCTTCGTTCTTCGCCTTCTGCCGTCCGGCGAGAGCTGAACTCCAGCGGTCAGTTGCAGCTCTGCCCAACAGCGTGTTCTCAGTTCTGCGGGCAAGCACGCCCTCTTGCCTTGGCCCCGAGAGCAAAGCCCCGAGCGAGCACTCGACTCAGTGCAATGCACCCGGAAGGACGCTCTCGCTCGCCTTTCAAGGAGCGATTCCTAACAGCAGAAGCAGCAGAGGCACAAACTGCATGACGAGAAGGGACAACGTAGAACACGTCTCTGTCCTGGCGCATTTTCGTGTGCGAAACTTCCCTCCGGGTCTTCGGGCCTTGCGAAGCCCTGTGTACTGCGAGCGCTGCTACTCGCAGCTGAGAAGGACCGTGGAGCTAGCGGCGAATTCGGAGAGCTCTTCGCTGCACTGCGCCGCTCGCAAGCGGCTTCGTTCTTCGCCTTCTGCCGTCCGGCGAGAGCTGAACTCCAGCGGTCAGTTGCAGCTCTGCCCAACAGCGTGTTCTCAGTTCTGCGGGCAAGCACGCCCTCTTGCCTTGGCCCCGAGAGCAAAGCCCCGAGCGAGCACTCGACTCAGTGCAATGCACCCGGAAGGACGCTCTCGCTCGCCTTTCAAGGAGCGATTCCTAACAGCAGAAGCAGCAGAGGCACAAACTGCATGACGAGAAGGGACAACGTAGAACACGTCTCTGTCCTGGCGCATTTTCGTGTGCGATACTTCCCTCCGGGTCTTCGGGCCTTGCGAAGCCCTGTGTACTGCGAGCGCTGCTACTCGCAGCTGAGAAGGACCGTGGAGCTAGCGGCGAATTCGGAGAGCTCTTCGCTGCACTGCGCCGCTCGCAAGCGGCTTCGTTCTTCGCCTTCTGCCGTCCGGCGAGAGCTGAACTCCAGCGGTCAGTTGCAGCTCTGCCCAACAGCGTGTTCTCAGTTCTGCGGGCAAGCACGCCCTCTTGCCTTGGCCCCGAGAGCAAAGCCCCGAGCGAGCACTCGACTCAGTGCAATGCACCCGGAAGGACGCTCTCGCTCGCCTTTCAAGGAGCGATTCCTAACAGCAGAAGCAGCAGAGGCACAAACTGCATGACGAGAAGGGACAACGTAGAACACGTCTCTGTCCTGGCGCATTTTCGTGTGCGATACTTCCCTCCGGGTCTTCGGGCCTTGCGAAGCCCTGTGTACTGCGAGCGCTGCTACTCGCAGCTGAGAAGGACCGTGGAGCTAGCGGCGAATTCGGAGAGCTCTTCGCTGCACTGCGCCGCTCGCAAGCGGCTTCGTTCTTCGCCTTCTGCCGTCCGGCGAGAGCTGAACTCCAGCGGTCAGTTGCAGCTCTGCCCAACAGCGTGTTCTCAGTTCTGCGGGCAAGCACGCCCTCTTGCCTTGGCCCCGAGAGCAAAGCCCCGAGCGAGCACTCGACTCAGTGCAATGCACCCGGAAGGACGCTCTCGCTCGCCTTTCAAGGAGCGATTCCTAACAGCAGAAGCAGCAGAGGCACAAACTGCATGACGAGAAGGGACAACGTAGAACACGTCTCTGTCCTGGCGCATTTTCGTGTGCGATACTTCCCTCCGGGTCTTCGGGCCTTGCGAAGCCCTGTGTACTGCGAGCGCTGCTACTCGCAGCTGAGAAGGACCGTGGAGCTAGCGGCGAATTCGGAGAGCTCTTCGCTGCACTGCGCCGCTCGCAAGCGGCTTCGTTCTTCGCCTTCTGCCGTCCGGCGAGAGCTGAACTCCAGCGGTCAGTTGCAGCTCTGCCCAACAGCGTGTTCTCAGTTCTGCGGGCAAGCACGCCCTCTTGCCTTGGCCCCGAGAGCAAAGCCCCGAGCGAGCACTCGACTCAGTGCAATGCACCCGGAAGGACGCTCTCGCTCGCCTTTCAAGGAGCGATTCCTAACAGCAGAAGCAGCAGAGGCACAAACTGCATGACGAGAAGGGACAACGTAGAACACGTCTCTGTCCTGGCGCATTTTCGTGTGCGATACTTCCCTCCGGGTCTTCGGGCCTTGCGAAGCCCTGTGTACTGCGAGCGCTGCTACTCGCAGCTGAGAAGGACCGTGGAGCTAGCGGCGAATTCGGAGAGCTCTTCGCTGCACTGCGCCGCTCGCAAGCGGCTTCGTTCTTCGCCTTCTGCCGTCCGGCGAGAGCTGAACTCCAGCGGTCAGTTGCAGCTCTGCCCAACAGCGTGTTCTCAGTTCTGCGGGCAAGCACGCCCTCTTGCCTTGGCCCCGAGAGCAAAGCCCCGAGCGAGCACTCGACTCAGTGCAATGCACCCGGAAGGACGCTCTCGCTCGCCTTTCAAGGAGCGATTCCTAACAGCAGAAGCAGCAGAGGCACAAACTGCATGACGAGAAGGGACAACGTAGAACACGTCTCTGTCCTGGCGCATTTTCGTGTGCGATACTTCCCTCCGGGTCTTCGGGCCTTGCGAAGCCCTGTGTACTGCGAGCGCTGCTACTCGCAGCTGAGAAGGACCGTGGAGCTAGCGGCGAATTCGGAGAGCTCTTCGCTGCACTGCGCCGCTCGCAAGCGGCTTCGTTCTTCGCCTTCTGCCGTCCGGCGAGAGCTGAACTCCAGCGGTCAGTTGCAGCTCTGCCCAACAGCGTGTTCTCAGTTCTGCGGGCAAGCACGCCCTCTTGCCTTGGCCCCGAGAGCAAAGCCCCGAGCGAGCACTCGACTCAGTGCAATGCACCCGGAAGGACGCTCTCGCTCGCCTTTCAAGGAGCGATTCCTAACAGCAGAAGCAGCAGAGGCACAAACTGCATGACGAGAAGGGACAACGTAGAACACGTCTCTGTCCTGGCGCATTTTCGTGTGCGATACTTCCCTCCGGGTCTTCGGGCCTTGCGAAGCCCTGTGTACTGCGAGCGCTGCTACTCGCAGCTGAGAAGGACCGTGGAGCTAGCGGCGAATTCGGAGAGCTCTTCGCTGCACTGCGCCGCTCGCAAGCGGCTTCGTTCTTCGCCTTCTGCCGTCCGGCGAGAGCTGAACTCCAGCGGTCAGTTGCAGCTCTGCCCAACAGCGTGTTCTCAGTTCTGCGGGCAAGCACGCCCTCTTGCCTTGGCCCCGAGAGCAAAGCCCCGAGCGAGCACTCGACTCAGTGCAATGCACCCGGAAGGACGCTCTCGCTCGCCTTTCAAGGAGCGATTCCTAACAGCAGAAGCAGCAGAGGCACAAACTGCATGACGAGAAGGGACAACGTAGAACACGTCTCTGTCCTGGCGCATTTTCGTGTGCGATACTTCCCTCCGGGTCTTCGGGCCTTGCGAAGCCCTGTGTACTGCGAGCGCTGCTACTCGCAGCTGAGAAGGACCGTGGAGCTAGCGGCGAATTCGGAGAGCTCTTCGCTGCACTGCGCCGCTCGCAAGCGGCTTCGTTCTTCGCCTTCTGCCGTCCGGCGAGAGCTGAACTCCAGCGGTCAGTTGCAGCTCTGCCCAACAGCGTGTTCTCAGTTCTGCGGGCAAGCACGCCCTCTTGCCTTGGCCCCGAGAGCAAAGCCCCGAGCGAGCACTCGACTCAGTGCAATGCACCCGGAAGGACGCTCTCGCTCGCCTTTCAAGGAGCGATTCCTAACAGCAGAAGCAGCAGAGGCACAAACTGCATGACGAGAAGGGACAACGTAGAACACGTCTCTGTCCTGGCGCATTTTCGTGTGCGATACTTCCCTCCGGGTCTTCGGGCCTTGCGAAGCCCTGTGTACTGCGAGCGCTGCTACTCGCAGCTGAGAAGGACCGTGGAGCTAGCGGCGAATTCGGAGAGCTCTTCGCTGCACTGCGCCGCTCGCAAGCGGCTTCGTTCTTCGCCTTCTGCCGTCCGGCGAGAGCTGAACTCCAGCGGTCAGTTGCAGCTCTGCCCAACAGCGTGTTCTCAGTTCTGCGGGCAAGCACGCCCTCTTGCCTTGGCCCCGAGAGCAAAGCCCCGAGCGAGCACTCGACTCAGTGCAATGCACCCGGAAGGACGCTCTCGCTCGCCTTTCAAGGAGCGATTCCTAACAGCAGAAGCAGCAGAGGCACAAACTGCATGACGAGAAGGGACAACGTAGAACACGTCTCTGTCCTGGCGCATTTTCGTGTGCGATACTTCCCTCCGGGTCTTCGGGCCTTGCGAAGCCCTGTGTACTGCGAGCGCTGCTACTCGCAGCTGAGAAGGACCGTGGAGCTAGCGGCGAATTCGGAGAGCTCTTCGCTGCACTGCGCCGCTCGCAAGCGGCTTCGTTCTTCGCCTTCTGCCGTCCGGCGAGAGCTGAACTCCAGCGGTCAGTTGCAGCTCTGCCCAACAGCGTGTTCTCAGTTCTGCGGGCAAGCACGCCCTCTTGCCTTGGCCCCGAGAGCAAAGCCCCGAGCGAGCACTCGACTCAGTGCAATGCACCCGGAAGGACGCTCTCGCTCGCCTTTCAAGGAGCGATTCCTAACAGCAGAAGCAGCAGAGGCACAAACTGCATGACGAGAAGGGACAACGTAGAACACGTCTCTGTCCTGGCGCATTTTCGTGTGCGATACTTCCCCTCCGGGTCTTCGGGCCTTGCGAAGCCCTGTGTACTGCGAGCGCTGCTACTCGCAGCTGAGAAGGACCGTGGAGCTAGCGGCGAATTCGGAGAGCTCTTCGCTGCACTGCGCCGCTCGCAAGCGGCTTCGTTCTTCGCCTTCTGCCGTCCGGCGAGAGCTGAACTCCAGCGGTCAGTTGCAGCTCTGCCCAACAGCGTGTTCTCAGTTCTGCGGGCAAGCACGCCCTCTTGCCTTGGCCCCGAGAGCAAAGTCCCGAGCGAGCACTCGACTCAGTGCAATGCACCCGGAAGGACGCTCTCGCTCGCCTTTCAAGGAGCGATTCCTAACAGCAGAAGCAGCAGAGGCACAAACTGCATGACGAGAAGGGACAACGTAGAACACGTCTCTGTCCTGGCGCATTTCCGTGTGCGAAACTTCA